>NC_134488.1:63223119-63338515 GCF_040206685.1 Ascaphus truei | reverse complement strand
CTAAACTTTACTATCTCCTACTTACTACTGGCAATTTCTGGACCAGACTATGTGTAAATTTGGCTTAAAGACACATACCTAGAGGGGGTCCGTAGACTATACCAAAATCCATCAGCAACGGTAAAACTACCAGGGGGGACTAACCAAAGATTCGAGATAACTAATGGGACTCGACAGGGGTGCCCCTATCTCCTCTCCTCTTTGCGCTAACGATAGAACCACTGCTTCAGCAATACGACTCAATAAAGACATCCAGGGAATAGATATTGGAAATAGGCAGCATAAAATTTCTCTATTCGCAGATGATGTCATCTTAACCCTCTCCAAACCCCAAACCTCATACCCAACCTTCAAAAAGAACTCCGAGACTTTGGAAAAATCTCAGGATATAAGATAAATAATGACAAATCAGAAGCCCTGAACTTAAGTCTGCCAGAGCCAGAGGTGAAACTCCTCAAACTAAACTTTAATTACCGTTGGAGTTCCTCTTGTATCAAATACTTGGGAGTAAGATATCGAGGACCTACCAATCACTATATAAACATAACTATCCGACCTTGTTCCATAAAATCAAACAAGATTTGGAAAAATGGGGAGTGATACCAAATATCATGGATCGGGAGAATGATCTCGGTCAAAATGAATATACTCCCTAGATTATTATATTACTTCCAGACCTCTCCCGGTCCACATCCCTGGCTCAGAATTGAAAAATATTCAAAAATCAATCTTCCATTTTATTTGGCAAGGTAAAAAACCTAGAGTCCCCAGGTCAGTTCTCTTGGCTTCAAGGGGGGAGAGGAGGACTGGGAGTTCCAGACATTACGAAATACTATCTGGCCGCACAATTGAGACAGGTGGTAGTCTGGAACGCAAGCCCAAATCAATATTGCTGGCTGGATATAGAAACGCAATATCGCCGGAACGCCTTCACTGCCGGCTTGCCTATGGTCCCTGAGCAGGGGAGGACATGCAAAATAAACAAATTCAAATTAGGCCCAATGAGACACACTTGGGAGACCTGGACGAAAAGCAAACTCAGTACAAGCTCACATCGCCACAATCCCAACTCATACCAATCCACAGAAATCCGAAATTTCCACCTGGCTGTGAGCCCAGACAATTTGACCAATTTCAAACCAAAAACATTAAAACGATTGCCGACCTCCTGAGCCTCGGGAAGTTCCTGAGCTACCAAAATCTACAAACCAAGTATGACATACTAGGACTGAACGTGTTCAAGTACCTACAAATTCGGCACTTTCTCCAAACATTATCCCCAACATTGGAATTTCCCCCTCTCACAGGTTTCGAGCGACTTTGCAGCGAAACAGATCACCCAGAAAGGTCTAATAACACAAATTTGCACAGAGCTAGGAGGGACTACAGAAGTCCCCACGCATGACTACATGCTGCATTGGGCAGCAGAATTGGATATAGTTATAGACCGAGAGGACTGGGAAAGTATTTGGGAAAATGCCTCAGGAACTTCCATATGTACCACAATCAAAGAAAACATCTACAAAATACTGTTCCGCTGGTATCTCACTCCAGTCAGAATAAATCAAATTACCCTCTGGCATCCGATCTATGTTGGAGAGGCTGCGGTCAAAAGGGGGACATGGCCCACATTTGGTGGACATGTCCGGAAATTCAGAAATACTGGGAAACAACACAAAAATTAATAGAGGAGGTCACAGACCTCAAAATACCTGTTGAACCGCTGACCTACCTGTTGGCCAGGCCCCTAGACTATCTGGACCGACCAACAGGAAAATTAGTCTCCTTCATCCTCACGGCGGCTAGGTGTGCGGTGGCAGCCGCCTGGAAGAAAGTGTCTCCCCCCTCGAAACAAACAATAATAAGAAGGGTGCAAGAAGTAATGGACATGGAGAGATTGTCTGCTTTCCTTAAGAGGTCTTCTACCTCATTTACAGCAATTTGGGACCCATGGTACACCTATTTGGCGCATATAAGACGAAACGCCCCCTAACAAACTAGAAGCCCAATCCACATTAAAGCCCAAACCAAAATCACCAAGGTTCTGGGGATCATGACCACCCCCCGCTATACCCTTTGTACCCTCTCCACCCTCCCCCCCCCCCCCCCCACACCCTGCCCCCCCTTCTCTACTCCCTCTCTGTTTCCATACTCGCGCCTCCCTGATGGACTTCATGAGATCAGGGAGGCGTTGAGCCTTTTCTTTTCTCTTTTCTCTCAAGAAAAAGAAAAAAATGTACATTAGGCTGACATATTGTTTATACCGTACCTAGCATGTAATTGTTTAACTGCCTAATAAAAAATTTTGGAAAAAAAAAAAAGGATTGTCATTCATGTACAACTGAAAAAGTTCTAATTGATGCGTGGAACCTGACCAAATAAAAATGATATCATCTATGTAGCGCCGCCAGAGTACCAGGCTTGCCCCAAAAGGACAACCGGACCAGATGTATTGATCTTCCCAGTTGCCCATGAATAAGTTGGCATAACTGGGAGCAAACCTGGTACCCATAGCGGTGCCACATACCTGTAAATAATAAGATTTATTAAAATGAAAAAAATTGTGTGTTAATATAAATTGAATACTGGAAATTAAAAATGACTTGAATGTGTCTGTAACTAAAGGATCTAAGTCCAGGACACGGCCAACAGCATCACAACCCTGACCATGGTCAATGACTGTATAAAGTGAGGTAACATCTGCTGTTACCAAATGGTAATGTGACTGCCATTGAGTGTCGTTGAGGGTCTGCAGTATGTGGGTAGTATCCCTAAGATATGATGGAAGTTGAATAACGTAAGGTTGAAGGTAATGATCTATGTATTGAGACAAGTGGGAAGTGAGTGATTGAATGCCAGAAATTATAGGGCGACCTGGTGGATGTTGTAAATTTTTATGAATTTTCGGTATTATATAGAATACTGGAATGATGGGGTGTGGATTATATAAAAACTCAAACTCTTGTTTTGTTAGGATCTGCTGATCAAGCCCTGTACTTAGAAATGTCAATAATTGTTGTTGGTATGTTTCTGTGGGGTTTGAGGAGAGGGGTTGGTAAGTGGATCTGTCTCCAAGGATGCGCAAAGATTCCTGTATATAGAAATCCTTGTCCATGATTACCAACCCCCCTCCCTTGTCAGCTGCTTTAATAACGATGGAATCATTTTCTCCAAGTGCACGCAGAATTGCCTTTTCTTCTATTGAAAGGTTATCTCGTTTGATCTTAAATTGACGACTTTGTATTTCCAAATCGTCGGACACCATCTTTGCAAATGTGTTAACAAAGGGGCCGCTGACGAATCTGGGGAAAAAAGTGGAAGGATTTTTGAATTTTGAACCTATAACAGGTGTAATGCTGATAGGTAGATTAGAATTTGGATCTAGTCTTGAAACTGCGTCTTTCTTAAAATATTTTTTAAGACACAGTTTCCTTACATACCTTTGCACATCTACATATAGTTTGAAGCTATTTGGACCTGAGACTGGAGCAAATGAAAGACCCTTAGATAACAATGATCTTTCTTTGGGTGTAATGGGGTATTTGCTAATATTAAAAATATTAGTATGATCACATTTTAATGCTTCATGATTTTTCCTCCCCTTTCTACCTCCTCTTTTTCCTCTAATGTGTTTTTTCTCTTTCTGTCTCTTGAAGTCCCTTCTCTCCCCAGGAGATCTCTTATTGCTTCTCGTGCCTGTTGCTGCTCTTTTGTTTTCCTCCAATCTAAAAAAGAAAATGTTTGCTTATTATCCTTATCAACCTCCACAACACGTTGTTCCTGCTCAAAATCCACTAGAGGCTGGTACTTATTATTATGATGATATTTCTCAAAGATGCCATCAATTTCCTTCTCCAGATGGATATTATATGGCGCAGTTGTGGGCGATTCTATGAACGCACTACTGCTGGAACGATGCGTTTTCGGTCGTGTATCGCCTCTTTTGGGTTTTGGTGTGGTGGATGGGGCAGGATCTTGTATTCTCTCTCTGATATTGGGGATTATTTTCTTATAATGGCTAGGAATTTTGTGAGAAAAATTACCAGGTGTATTTTCTTTCTGACTTTTGAATTTGTCATTAATCCGTGGTGTTTTTTTCTTTTTCCAATTTCTGTACTGACCACTTTGATAGTCAATTTTATCCCGTTGGAATTTCTGTTGTTTAACACTAATCACCTCCTTTTGCATGCTGTCTATCCTTGACTTGATCTTGGATTCTAGCATCGGTAATTCACCATTATTTTTAAAAGGTTCGAATTGCTCCTTCATCTCATTAATCTCAGTGTCCAATCTCTGAAGTGATGTTTTACGTCTAGAGATTAGGAGACGCATGAGCTCAAAGGAGCAATTGTCTAAAATGTGATTCCACTCTAGAGTGAAGGAATCACTCTGGAAATCAGTTGTAATTGGAACAAAAATTCTCAAACCACGTGGGATTCGTTTTTGTTCGACATATTTTTCCAGAGTGATTGCATCCCAGAGTTGCTTAGTCTCACTAATAAGTAATTTTTCTAATTTGTCTACTAGTTCAAGCATATTACTCTGGGGATTATTCACTTCAATAGGTGATGGGTCATCTGAAAATATTTTATCGATATCTATATGTCTATTCGCCCGCATGGCAAATAGCTGAGACATATTGCTCTAAAAAAGCTGCTAACCTTAACAGGGGGAAGGATGCACAATAAAAACAATAGGTAGCGCTAACAATAATATTGGTCAAAGCATATGCTCTCAAAATGAGTATAAAAAGTGTAGCAGCCTAGATACACCTCTGACCCCTGGTCAGACAATAGTAATGGTGCTAAATGGGTATCAATGGCGCTAAACACATGGACATGAAAATAAATAAATAAATTAAATATACAACCAGTTGTGATGAAGAGAAGATCTCAGCCGGCATAAATCAAACATGAAAAAAGAAAAAGAAATACATAGTGTAATACTGTAAAGACTTAACCAAACAAATAGACAAACAAACAAACAAACAAACAAACAAACAAACAAACAATTGCAATGTTGCTGAACCACACACTAGACTAAAAGAGATGCATTTAATATTATAAAAAACATACAGTACAATTAAGCACAAATAAACAAATGAAGGTCCCAATCGATATCAGCCGAATTGCCCGCTTACCGAAGCCAAGAGAAATAACCGCAGTGGATATATCAGAGAGTATCCCCTCTCACATTGGCTGGCACAGCTCCTGGATGAATTGCAGGTAGGCGCCGCGTGTAGATGTCAGTGATGGCAACCGCGTTCTTCCACGCTGTGGCAGGGGCTGGAAATCACTGTTTGTTGGTGAAACAGTGCGGGCATGCGCAGAGGCGCCCGACACAGTGTAGCTGGTGCCTCCAAATCCCCTGCTCCTCGCGGTCGCGTATGCTCCAAAGGCGGCAAATTCAAAAGATGCTTTGTATCTCAAAGCCACACGGCAGAGCTGGCAGTGGGTATCGGCAGCTGATGGCAACGTAGGGGTAACGGGGACCACCCAACGCGTTTCGGAAGCTGCTGCCTCCTTCCTCAGGGGTAAATTGAATAAAGAAGTCCCTGTGTGTCCGTTTATTTATAGGAGACATTTAAAGGTGCATATACCATATTAGAGTCCCGGTCATGCGCAGTGGTTCAAATTCAACACTGCCTCATGTATCAGCAACATCACATGAAATACATAAAAACAATACATAAAGAGACATAAAAAGACAATCAATTAATCAAATATATACTGGTAAGATACATAAATGCATATAGATATATGATCCAAGATAATCCAAATGTTTCAAACCATCATTGTAGATATTAACATTAAAGGCTTGAAGAACCACTGCGTATGACCGGGACTCTAATATGGTATATGCACCTTTAAATGTCTCCTATAAATAAACGGACACACAGGGACTTCTTTATTCAATTTACCCCTGAGGAAGGAGGCAGCAGCTTCCGAAACGCGTTGGGTGGTCCCCGTTACCCCTACGTTGCCATCAGCTGCCGATACCCACTGCCAGCTCTGCCGTGTGGCTTTGAGATACAAAGCATCTTTTGAATTTGCCGCCTTTGGAGCATACGCGACCGCGAGGAGCAGGGGATTTGGAGGCACCAGCTACACTGTGTCGGGCGCCTCTGCGCATGCCCGCACTGTTTCACCAACAAACAGTGATTTCCAGCCCCTGCCACAGCGTGGAAGAACGCGGTTGCCATCACTGACATCTACACGCGGCGCCTACCTGCAATTCATCCAGGAGCTGTGCCAGCCAATGTGAGAGGGGATACTCTCTGATATATCCACTGCGGTTATTTCTCTTGGCTTCGGTAAGCGGGCAATTCGGCTGATATCGATTGGGACCTTCATTTGTTTATTTGTGCTTAATTGTACTGTATGTTTTTTATAATATTAAATGCATCTCTTTTAGTCTAGTGTGTGGTTCAGCAACATTGCAATTGTTTGTTTGTTTGTTTGTTTGTTTGTTTGTTTGTCTATTTGTTTGGTTAAGTCTTTACAGTATTACACTATGTATTTCTTTTTCTTTTTTCATGTTTGATTTATGCCGGCTGAGATCTTCTCTTCATCACAACTGGTTGTATATTTAATTTATTTATTTATTTTCATGTCCATGTGTTTAGCGCCATTGATACCCATTTAGCACCATTACTATTGTCTGACCAGGGGTCAGAGGTGTATCTAGGCTGCTACACTTTTTATACTCATTTTGAGAGCATATGCTTTGACCAATATTATTGTTAGCGCTACCTATTGTTTTTATTGTGCATCCTTCCCCCTGTTAAGGTTAGCAGCTTTTTTAGAGCAATATGTCTCAGCTATTTGCCATGCGGGCGAATAGACATATAGATATCGATAAAATATTTTCAGATGACCCATCACCTATTGAAGTGAATAATCCCCAGAGTAATATGCTTGAACTAGTAGACAAATTAGAAAAATTACTTATTAGTGAGACTAAGCAACTCTGGGATGCAATCACTCTGGAAAAATATGTCGAACAAAAACGAATCCCACGTGGTTTGAGAATTTTTGTTCCAATTACAACTGATTTCCAGAGTGATTCCTTCACTCTAGAGTGGAATCACATTTTAGACAATTGCTCCTTTGAGCTCATGCGTCTCCTAATCTCTAGACGTAAAACATCACTTCAGAGATTGGACACTGAGATTAATGAGATGAAGGAGCAATTCGAACCTTTTAAAAATAATGGTGAATTACCGATGCTAGAATCCAAGATCAAGTCAAGGATAGACAGCATGCAAAAGGAGGTGATTAGTGTTAAACAACAGAAATTCCAACGGGATAAAATTGACTATCAAAGTGGTCAGTACAGAAATTGGAAAAAGAAAAAAACACCACGGATTAATGACAAATTCAAAAGTCAGAAAGAAAATACACCTGGTAATTTTTCTCACAAAATTCCTAGCCATTATAAGAAAATAATCCCCAATATCAGAGAGAGAATACAAGATCCTGCCCCATCCACCACACCAAAACCCAAAAGAGGCGATACACGACCGAAAACGCATCGTTCCAGCAGTAGTGCGTTCATAGAATCGCCCACAACTGCGCCATATAATATCCATCTGGAGAAGGAAATTGATGGCATCTTTGAGAAATATCATCATAATAATAAGTACCAGCCTCTAGTGGATTTTGAGCAGGAACAACGTGTTGTGGAGGTTGATAAGGATAATAAGCAAACATTTTCTTTTTTAGATTGGAGGAAAACAAAAGAGCAGCAACAGGCACGAGAAGCAATAAGAGATCTCCTGGGGAGAGAAGGGACTTCAAGAGACAGAAAGAGAAAAAACACATTAGAGGAAAAAGAGGAGGTAGAAAGGGGAGGAAAAATCATGAAGCATTAAAATGTGATCATACTAATATTTTTAATATTAGCAAATACCCCATTACACCCAAAGAAAGATCATTGTTATCTAAGGGTCTTTCATTTGCTCCAGTCTCAGGTCCAAATAGCTTCAAACTATATGTAGATGTGCAAAGGTATGTAAGGAAACTGTGTCTTAAAAAATATTTTAAGAAAGACGCAGTTTCAAGACTAGATCCAAATTCTAATCTACCTATCAGCATTACACCTGTTATAGGTTCAAAATTCAAAAATCCTTCCACTTTTTTCCCCAGATTCGTCAGCGGCCCCTTTGTTAACACATTTGCAAAGATGGTGTCCGACGATTTGGAAATACAAAGTCGTCAATTTAAGATCAAACGAGATAACCTTTCAATAGAAGAAAAGGCAATTCTGCGTGCACTTGGAGAAAATGATTCCATCGTTATTAAAGCAGCTGACAAGGGAGGGGGGTTGGTAATCATGGACAAGGATTTCTATATACAGGAATCTTTGCGCATCCTTGGAGACAGATCCACTTACCAACCCCTCTCCTCAAACCCCACAGAAACATACCAACAACAATTATTGACATTTCTAAGTACAGGGCTTGATCAGCAGATCCTAACAAAACAAGAGTTTGAGTTTTTATATAATCCACACCCCATCATTCCAGTATTCTATATAATACCGAAAATTCATAAAAATTTACAACATCCACCAGGTCGCCCTATAATTTCTGGCATTCAATCACTCACTTCCCACTTGTCTCAATACATAGATCATTACCTTCAACCTTACGTTATTCAACTTCCATCATATCTTAGGGATACTACCCACATACTGCAGACCCTCAACGACACTCAATGGCAGTCACATTACCATTTGGTAACAGCAGATGTTACCTCACTTTATACAGTCATTGACCATGGTCAGGGTTGTGATGCTGTTGGCCGTGTCCTGGACTTAGATCCTTTAGTTACAGACACATTCAAGTCATTTTTAATTTCCAGTATTCAATTTATATTAACACACAATTTTTTTCATTTGAATAAATCTTATTATTTACAGGTATGTGGCACCGCTATGGGTACCAGGTTTGCTCCCAGTTATGCCAACTTATTCATGGGCAACTGGGAAGATCAATACATCTGGTCCGGTTGTCCTTTTGGGGCAAGCCTGGTACTCTGGCGGCGCTACATAGATGATATCATTTTTATTTGGTCAGGTTCCACGCATCAATTAGAACTTTTTCAGTTGTACATGAATGACAATCCTTTTAATCTAAAATTCACTTTTAATTCTAGCAATACATCTATTGAATTTTTGGATTTAGTTATTTACGTTATGGATAATAAACTACATACAAAAACATTTTTTAAGAAGGTCCAGGCAAACAACTATTTGCATGCCAACAGTCATCACAACCCTACATGGATCAACAACATTCCTAAAGGTCAATTCACTAGATTGAAGCGTAACAATTCAACTACTGAAACTTCAACTGAAAATTCAGCACTAGAAATGTTACGTTTAAATCTACAATCACAACAAAAATATACAATATAAAACAGTTAATTAATTGTAACAGTACAAATGTGATCTATCTCCTTGAGTGTCCTTGCGGTCTGCAGTATGTGGGTATGACATCCAGGCCCATCAAACGCCGCTTTTATGAACACATTTACAATATCAAAAAAGGTCTAATTACTCACAGCGTTTCGAATCATTTTCTCCAGGTGCACGGAAGAAGCCCCGTAGGTTTGAAATGTACGGCCATAGAAGCTGTCACACCAAATTGGCGGGGAGGAAATATCACAATGCAATTAGGGAGACGTGAATCCTTTTGGATTTACGAACTCTGCACTTTGGCTCCACAAGGCCTCAATGTTGATTTTGTCCTAAAACCTTTTTTGTTAGATAAATAGACATCATCATACTCATTTAACATTATATAGTCACAATTGCACTAATTTACATTTTATTTTATATAGTCAAAATAAATATTCACTACACATAAATAGTCACTTTATGTATTCACCAATCACTTATGACTAATACTTATTGTTCTTGACACAAACAGGTTCATAGGTCAAGATATCAAATAAATAAAAATATAAATAAAATATAAATAAAACTTTTTTGTTGATATTTTTGATAATATTTTTGTTAATATTTCTTTCACATTTTTTTTATGCTTTTATTTAGTACTACATTAGACAAGTCACAAATATGTAGTTCTTGTATATTGGCAATATTAAAATATTAATATATCACCCTGACAATGCATTTTCAAACACATATTGCTTATAACACTTTCATTTATCACTGACCAGCATCTGAGTTAATGTTGATGTTTATTTAAAATCATACATTGCATGCTGTCTATCTTTAAATCTTCAAGCCTTTAATGTTAATATCTACAATGATGGTTTGAAACATTTGGATTATCTTGGATCATATATCTATATGCATTTATGTATCTTACCAGTATATATTTGATTAATTGATTGTCTTTTTATGTCTCTTTATGTATTGTTTTTATGTATTTCATGTGATGTTGCTGATACATGAGGCAGTGTTGAATTTGAACCACTGCGCATGACCGGGACTCTAATATGGTATATGCACCTTTAAATGTCTCCTATAAATAAACGGACACACAGGGACTTCTTTATTCAAATTACCCCTGAGGAAGGAGGCAGCAGCTTCCGAAACGCGTTGGGTGGTCCCCGTTACCCCTACGTTGCCATCAGCTGCCGATACCCACTGCCAGCTCTGCCATGTGGCTTTGAGATACAAAGCATCTTTTGAATTTGCCGCCTTTGGAGCATACGCGACCGCGAGGAGCAGGGGATTTGGAGGCACCAGCTACACTGTGTCGGGCGCCTCTGCGCATGCCCGCACTGTTTCACCAACAAACAGTGATTTCCAGCCCCTGCCACAGCGTGGAAGAACGCGGTTGCCATCACTGACATCTACACGCGGCGCCTACCTGCAATTCATCCAGGAGCTGTGCCAGCCAATGTGAGAGGGGATACTCTCTGATATATCCACTGCAGTTATTTCTCTTGGCTTCGGTAAGCGGGCAATTCGGCTGATATCGATTGGGACCTTCATCTGTTTATTTGTGCTTAATTGTACTGTATGTTTTTTATAATATTAAATGCATCTCTTTTAGTCTAGTGTGTGGTTCAGCAACATTGCAATTGTTTGTTTGTTTGTTTGTTTGTTTGTCTATTTGTTTGGTTAAGTCTTTACAGTATTACACTATGTATTTCTTTTTCTTTTTTCATGTTTGATTTATGCCGGCTGAGATCTTCTCTTCATCACAACTGGTTGTATATTTAATTTATTTATTTATTTTCATGTCCATGTGTTTAGCGCCATTGATACCCATTTAGCACCATTACTATTGTCTGACCAGGGGTCAGAGGTGTATCTAGGCTGCTACACTTTTTATACTCATTTTGAGAGCATATGCTTTGACCAATATTATTGTTAGCACTACCTATTGTTTTTATTGTGCACCCTTTATGAGTGCAGTACTTATTTCCTTGCAGACTGGCCCATCTCAGCGGTGCGGGGATCTTGCAGGGGAACCTTTTTTCTTGGCTACGCTATTTTCCTCCATGCAGTATCTTCGTCTCCTTTCTCAAGTTCTGTCCTCAAGTTCTTGTCACGCTTGTGCTCGCCACAAACCTGGACCGGACCGCAGGGCTGAGGTGGGGATGTGAATACACCGACCCACAGGTGTCTGAGGGGCCTCGGGTGGTTCTCACAGGGGTCTGGGGACTCACGAGTGCTCACTACGGGTCCGCGGTGCCCCCACGTATGTGGGACCACCGGTTCTTCCCCGCAGACTACAGGTCCGCGGTGCCCCCACAGAGGTGGGGCCATCGGTTCTTCCCCGCAGATGTCACCCGTGGACCACGCAGCCTGATACCCGTGAGATACCTGAGGATACCGCAGGTGGTCTCCAGAGGTCTCACGCAGAACCAAGGAACAAACCCTGAATGTAAAATAAATAAACCTGACCTATACATTCAATACATACATCTCCCCCCCCCCCAACCCAAACACCTACAGTACAATAATGTGCCAAATAACTATTATTCAGATATGGATAATAGATTATTTGCCCATTATTAAACACATAAAACATGCATAAATCAAAACATGAATTTTTAATCTTAAAATCACCACAATGCATGTTTAAATAAATCCAGCAGCCATTGTAAATATAAACCAACAAAAATGCAGCTCCACAAATGTCTATGAAATGTCACACAATTGCATTGAATGTGTACATGATGCAATTAATCTGTGCATCATGTAACACTATGCAAAATATATGTAACAATAAAATAAAATATGAACAATGTCCCCTAACCAGCAATGCCATCATGACAATCAAATAGAAACTAAGCAACATCAATACAATTAGCATCAATCAATTAATCCATTTCCTCAAACAATTACAATGCAATACAAATCATTTATACAATTCCCTATTCAATTCCTAAAGCCAAACCATTGCCAAAGTAATTCTAATTAAAGTAACCACCATCATTCTAATCTAAGTACCATAAAGAAGCCATTACAATTAACCTGTAACTAAAAACAAATTACATTATTCACAACAATGACAAAATAAAGCTGATAAATACATTAGCCATACATGAAGAGAACATAAACATTAGCTAACCAATCAATTATTATCCCTGTATGTCTATCCATATACATAGATATACATAAAATACAGGGGCAATAATACAGCATAAAAAACAATGCATTTGCATACAAAATTCACATACAATACACGCATTCAGTGTCCGTGAATGTATGTATATACATAGATACATTAACGAGCATTAAATGGGACTTAAAAAATAAAAGACATGTAAAAGTAAAAATAATATACTTTTCTTTTGTTTATTCACCATTAGATGCCCACTCCAGGCGACCCGGAAGCACAGGAACCAATCCACAGGTAAACCATAAAATAATAAACCATAACAAATCCACGTCTGTGTCTTTTTCTTCTATTTGTAATCCTTCCCGTCTGTCTTGGGGTCTTCTTTTCTTCTTTTGGGGTCTTCTCCGTCTTCTTCCGTCTTCTTATGCCACGCCCTTCTTCTCTTCTTAGGAGGGGAGATGTTCCCTCCTCGGCGACTAGCTTCAAAATGAGGCGACATAGGCTTTTATAGGCCTATGACGTCACATTTTGCTCAAATGTTTCCCACGGTCGTGATTGGGCCGTGAGAAACATGGGATTTGGCCGAACAAAAAAAAATTGATGACGTCATTTAAAGGCAATGAAAGCACAGCCAATCAGAATGGCTGTGCTTCAATTGCCTTTAAGATGACGTCATGAAAACAAACATGGCCGGCCTCACATGGTACGGTAGCCAATCAGAGCTTGGGAACTCCATCCCAACTCTGATTGGCTCTAGTACCATGTGACAGGCTTTCAATGACGTCACATCCGTTCTCCCCCAAGCCTCTGTCAGATGGTCTACTAGAGCCAATCACAGTAGGGATGTAGTTCCCACGCTCTGATTGGCTACCGTACCATGTGAGGCCGGCCATGTTTGTTTTCATGACGTCATCTTAAAGGCAATTGAAGCACAGCCATTCTGATTGGCTGTGCTTTCATTGCCTTTAAATGACGTCATCAATTTTTTTTTGTCCGGCCAAATCACATGTTTCTCATGGCCCAATCACGACCGTGGGAAACATTTGAGCAAAATGTGACGTCATAGGCCTATAAAAGCCTATGTCGCCTCATTTTGAAGCTAGTCGCCGAGGAGGGAACATCTCCCCTCCTAAGAAGAGTAGAAGGGCGTGGCGTAAGAAGACGGAAGAAGCCGGAGAAGAACCCAAAAGACCCAAAAGAAAAAAGAAGACCCCAAGACAGACGGGAAGGATTACAAATAGAAGAAAAAGACACAGAAGTGGATTTGTTATGGTTTATTATTTTATGGTTTACCTGTGGATTGGTTCCTGTGCTTCCGGGTCGCCTGGATTTCAGTGAGTGGGCATCTAATGGTGAGTAAACAAAAGAAAAGTTTATTATTTTTACTTTTACAGGTTTTTTTAATTTTTCATTCATGTCTTTTATTTTTAAGTCCCATTTAATGCCCGTTAATGTATCTATGTATATACATATATTCACGGACACTGAATGGGTGTATTGTATGTGAATTTTGTATGCAAATGCATTGTTTTTTATGCTGTATTATTGCCCCTGTATTTTATGTATATCTATCTATATGGATAGGCATACAGGGATAATAATTGATTGGTTTGCTAATGTTTATGTTCTTTTCATGTATGGCTAATGTATTTATCTGCTTTATTTTGTAATTGTTGTGAATAATGTAATTTGTTTTTAGTTACAGGTTAATTGTAATGGCTTCTTTATGGTAGTTAGATTAGAATGATGGTGGTTACTTTAAATTAGAATTGTTTTGGCAATGGTTTGGCTTTAGGAATTGAATAGGGAATTGTATAATTGATTTGTATTGCATTGTAATTGTTTGAGGAAATGGATTAATTGATTGATGCTAATTGTATTGATGTTGCTTAGTTTCTATTTGATTTTCATGATGGCATTGCTGGTTAGGGGACATTGTTCATATTGTATTTTATTGTTACATATATTTTGCATAGTGTTACATGATGCACAGATTAATTGCATCATGTACACACTCAATGCAATTGTGTGCCATTTCATAGACATTTGTGGAGCTGCATTTTTGTTGGTTTATATTTACAATGGCTGCTGGATTTATTTAAACATGCAATGTGGTGATTTTAAGATTAAAAATTCATGTTTTGATTTATGCATGTTTTATGTGTTTAATAATGGGCAAATAATCTATTATCCATATCTGGATAATAGTTATTTGGCACATTATTATACTTTATGTGTTTGGGGGGGTGTATGTATTGAATGTATAGTTCAGGTTTATTTATTTTACATTCAGGGTTGGTTCCTTGGTTCTGCATGAGACCTCTGGAGACCACCTGCGGTATCCTCAGTTATCTCATGGGTATCAGGCTGCGTGGGTCCACGGGTGACACATGCGGGGAAGAACCGGTGGCCTCACATCCGTGGCGGCACCGCGGACCCGTAGTGAGCACTCGTGGGTCCCCAGACTCCCGTGAGAACCACCCGAGGCCCCACAGACACCTGTGGGTCTGACCCGGGGCTCCCAGACATCCGCGGGCCTACCGTGGGGACCCAATTGTGGCCCACGATGACCCGCGGAGACCACCTGGGGGCCATGGCGCTTGGCGGGACCCACCAACAGGCCTCCAGAACCTGTATGAAACAAGTTGCTGGTACCCTGTAGGTCTGTCAGGTGACCCGCCAGGGCCGCCGGGGACTCGCGTGGGGCTGGGGTATGAACCCTGTATGTAAAAGGATAAATCATGTATTCATGGGGGGGCACAGGGGGTGGGTAATGTATTTAATAAATAGAATAATGTTTATTGTGGGGCAGTGTATTGTTTTAATTCTGGATACTGGGGGTGGGGGGAGGGGGTATTGGCCCCAAGGGTATGTGGGTAGGCCTCCCTTGTGGGTAGTGGGTGAGGGTGGTTAGGCCTCATGGGGTGGGGGGTTAGTGGGGGAATGTATGTAAGGTTCCCACGCCAATTGTCGGTGAACTTGAACTCAGTGATAAAGCTCTCTTCAAGGACAAGGTATCCGCTTTTGCGGTCTGCGGTTTGGATGGCTGCCAACCTGTTCCTGGAAGTCGGCGTCAAGGAATCCCCATTGAAGTCAATGGTCCCATTAACTTACAATGGGAAACCGCCGCTCCTCCTCTCGGACGTCCCCTGCTGGTCTCCGCTGGAAACAGGTCCAAAACTGCCAGATCTGCCATTGGAATCAATGGAGCTGCAATGGCAGCCTGAAAAGGCGGGAAAAGGGAACAAAGGGCTATAATCACTGAATTAACATTAACCCCTTCCCTCCCGCATCAACCCCAGTGTATGTGTTGGTGCAAACACTGGGGTGAGAACAATACATTTTTACAGGGGAATATACATTTGGATTCTGAAGCAGGGTAAAAACACATTACTGGACCGCAGTCCAGTTAACCCCTTGCTTCCCAAGTGAGAGCAGGGGTGGCCAAATGGGGGTGTAACCCCTTTAATGCCGGGCCAAACCCCCTCTCCCATGACACTGCTCTTCCCTCTTACCTTTTCTCCGGGGGTTTCTGCGTCACCGTGATGTCGCGTTGCCATGGCGACACGTCACCAGAAGCTGCCGGAGACAAGGTAAGGGACTTACAGAGGCCTTGCGCGCTCCCCCAGCATTTAATTTAAATGTTGTGGGGAAGAGCGTGGGGCCTCTGCAAGCGCCACATCCCCCTCCCCCCCCCCCCCATTTGCGCACACCTACTTTACAGTAAAAGCAGTTAAAAAGTGGCGTTTAGTACCCATGGAGACTGTGATGGCAGATACAATAGATATCTTCAAAAATGGTTGGACATCTTTTTAGAAAGGAAAGGGATATACCAAATAAGTAAACATGGGAAGGATGTTGATCCAGGAGAAATCTGATTGCCATTACTGGAGTTTGGATTTGGAAGGAATTTATTTTGTCCTCTTTATGAGATATCATGGGATGATGTGTCACTAGGGTTTATTTGTTTGCATTCCTCTGGATCAATATACTGTAAATACAAATATAGGATAAATTATTTATCATATAAATTTAACAAAGGTTGAACTCTATGGAGATATGTCTTTTTTCAACCTCATCTACTATGTAAATATGTGAGTTGCTCTTTGAGCTGCGAGAGAATGGCAGTCATAGCACCATGCCAACCATCAACAAGTGACATGTGACATAATGGCAGCCATTTTTTTTTTCAAAGTAGCAATCACCCACAGGAGCCTATGAGTTTAATTTATATAATATTAGTATCTTGCCCCACGGAGCATGTTCTGCTTTTTAAATATATATATGACTTTCTTAATCTGCAGCGCCTCCCGAACACTTATAATTTCAAATATTTTTATCACCAGAACGAAGAATTGGATTTGAAAGAGAAAACAGTGTGTGGAGAGGGCAAGAACAGATCTGTTTCAAAAGTAAAAAAAATAAATGAAATGCAAAAAAACGCAGAGAGAGCGGACTGCAGCTTTAATGTGGAGGCAGAATTTGCATGTCATATTTTTGTATTTATTTCTTTATTTAAATCAGCTAGGATTGCGAATGCATATATGTTAAGAAAATAGACAATTATATTTGTTGATTGAATATTGAGGAGCTGGGGATCATATACATTTTATTGTATTTATTTGATGAGCACTCCTGACCCTTCAACTCCCTGTGTACCATTTCTGAATATATATATATATATATATATATATATATATATATATATATATATATATATATATATATATATATTCCCTCTCAATTACAACGTAGTGCTGTCTGATAAACTGTATCTTATACAGAAATCAGATCCAAAAACAAGATTCCATGCGTGGGAGGGACCCCCAGACCAGGCCCCAGATTCCCATCCTGGGAGAGGCTCTCTCTGCATTCCTTCAGAAACAAAGGCAGCACTGGACAATTAACCCCTGCCAGAGATGTCAGTGAGACTCTATTGAAAGCGGCATTGCCTCGTGCCCGTTCTTTTGTTTTAATAAACGCAGCAGTTCCCTGCCTTTACGACAATGCAATTACCTAAGTTACCGATCAATCCGTTTTCCCGGGTTCGTCCGATGAAGATCCTGCTTCCCAGGGCACGCAATATGGCTGCCTATTGCAAAAGAGGAAGTGCTGTGGCTGCCTAAATGGTCTCTGTAGCAAACCAAGGAAGCTTAATCCATTAAAAAGAGCATACAAAATGAGTGGGGAGAGGGGGGATACAGTAACCGTGATCTAATACTACACAAATGATTTATTAACAAGACACATAGTATTTTTAATGAAATGCTGCTTGAACTCTGAGATCTGTTATCACTGCTTAGTACTGTGTAAATGGGGCAGGCACATGTAAGACCCAAGTAATTTTACCCTTTGCGTGCCCTAGCTAATGGCTACTACACTTCGATGCGATCTGAACTGATGGCGGATGGCAGAAGGATGACATCTTCCCTTCCGTCATCAGTGACAGAGTGATCCGAAGCTGTCACGTGATCGCGAGTGCCGGATTGGCCACGGCACTCAGAGGGTTAAAGCCATGACCACCCTCTAACCACTAACTGGTATGTTAGTATCTTGCCCCCTGAGCAGGTCCTACTCTTTAAAAAAATTCATGGTATTGTTAAACATCAAGCTTTTCTTAGGCAATACAAATACATGAAGTCCGTCGCAGGTGGCCATAGTGGACGTGACGGCAGAGCGACCAAAATGGCTGTAGTCAAGGGATTTTGTGATTTACAGTGACGGCCGCACCACATGACTGGCAGCAAGCCAATCACAGAGCTTCTGACTTTCCCCTTGCTGACGTCACCGCCCCTTACCGCTAGCAAAATCGCACTACTAGAGTGCAACTTTCGCTATAGCGACGGCGACGTCAGCGATCGTGAGCACGTCGCTATCGTCGCTACTATAAGCGCAGCCTTAAGCTGTAGCTTTTGATGTTACTATGGTAACATAAACTGGAGTGGGTTCTGGGAAGCTCCCTTTTAACCTTCCGGACACTTAATATTTCAGACGCATATATCTTTTGAACGGGGCATCATATTAAAAAATAAAAACAGCAAAAATACGCTGATCAGTGCTGTGCGCTGCTTTAGCTAATTTAACGCCTTCAGTGTCACATTGGCGTCAATCAGGGACACAGTGAAACTCCCCACCCACAGACCCTACAATCTACTTGTGAAGTATTAAAGGCATATGGAAGATATAGAGATTTTTCAGAAACTTCCAATCAGAAAGTATTAGATACATCAAAGGTGTCGTTCCAGTATCAAAGTGACCAGAGTGAACTAATGACTGTGACATATTCTGTAGGTTTAATGTTGGTAATTGACACCACCCATCAAGTTTTTAAAATGTTGTTTTTAAATGTTTAATGTTTCAATAGTAACAACATCATTTTGAGTATTTATACCATGTTCAATAACTAATGCAAAGGACAACTCCCGCTGAGCCAGAAATAAGAGGTTGGTAATAGTGAATCAAGGTGCGTGCAGGATAATGGAAGGTCAGAAACAAGGAAAAACAAGCTCTGCAATTTTGCCCTTGTGATCAGAGTAAATGAATGAATTAAAAGTAATATCTTTAATAAGTACGTCATTAAACAACTCAGTAAGGTGAAGTGGAAAAAATGACTCTGTATAACACTATATACAACATTAATAAATTAAAACGAATCCGCAGCAGCTCCTGCCATTTGGCAATGGAAATCTGCTAGAGGGCTAAATCTTAATAACGGTCACTAAGGTAAGTGACACCTAATCAGAAAAATTGATACAGCCACCGCATGTTTCACGCAGATTAGCAAGTCTCCTATAGAGAATAGTGTTTATAGGGATAAAAAAAAGCCAATAGGTCTACCCTTGGTATACAGACCTTGGACTGGGACTACCGTAGCTAGAGGGTAACCTGTGAGAAGGGAAATCCTACTCTCTCTGTGTAGAACAGTAACAGCCAGTGAAATTAGGGAGGAGCTCAAGTATTATAAACATATATAATATATGCGTCTGATTAGGTGGCACTTACCTTAGTGGCTATTATTAAGATATATAGAGATATAGCCCTCTAATTAGCTGTGGATTTGTTTTCATTTATTAATGTTCACTGTGTGCTCATTTGCATGTCATTTCCCAGAATCCCTTGCTGCAGTGGAAGTGCTGTGTGCTGGGTGATAATGGTGAAAGGCGGGGTTGCAGACCTGTCTAAGACATGCAGATGAGCATACAGTTGTATTTACATATATATATATATATATATATATATATATATATCTCTTAGACAGGTCTGCAACCCTGCCGTTCACCATTATCGTCCAGAATACAGTGCTTCCACTGTAGCAAGGGATTCTGGGAAATTACATGCAAATAAGCACACAGTGCCATCTTTTGCTTCAAATCCATTTTGACATGGACCCCTGTAAGCTTATGCTTTCTGCATGGCACAGCTTTTCAACTAGCCTGGGTTAAGATGCATAGCCAGTAAACCAACCCACAGACAGCTGTTGTATATATTGTTAGTTGTTTACTCATTTATTTCCACTTCACCTTACTGATTTTTTTAACGACGTACTTATTAAAGATATTACTTTTAATTAATTCACTTATTCTAATCAGGAGGGTAAAATTGCAGAGCTTGTTTTTCCTTGTCTCTGTTTATACAATGTTCCCCTAATCTCTCTTGTGATAAGACTGTTGGAATCTGTTCCATATTGCTAGAGGAAAAATGAAGAAAGAAAAAAAGACACAGGCGGGACACTGTGGGTCCTTATCATGACACAGGACTTTAAACTACATATATGTGAGACGTGTATATATTAAATATATTACATCTTTATTATACGACCAAAGTAAAAAATAAATATACACACATAACCCCATGAATAAAAACTGATATACATAAATATAAAGAAAGGTGTCGCCATGTACTCAGAAAACGTCAAGTCCCATATAGTGAATAGTAATTTAGTAATGTGTCACTATACCAAACTTGGACCCAGACCCACACATGGGTGCTAAGCTTTAGCACGCCTTTACTCCCACTGATGTGAATAGGAGTAAAGGTGTGCTAAAGCTTAACACTGTTTGTGAATCTGGGCTTTGTTGCACTGGCTGGGAGTGTAACTGTATCTACTCTACTAAAGTCCTGAGGCAAATATAGAATAGATTATGGGCCTCTGGTGGAGTCTCGCTGTGTGTTTTGGATCACATGCACCCACCGGCATGAATGCAGGATGTGTGCTTCTTGCCTGCTGATGATACATACATACCCTTTTGCTCCAGTGCGGGAATACAAAGGTGGTTCATAGCAAGCCCCATTGCGAACTCTTCTATATACAGCAAAGAAGGGTGGGCAGCCGTGTTGGTGCTGTGTTCCATGTAGTAACAAAGGAGGGAGGGGGAGGAGGTGGTATGATACCTTTTTATTAGACCAACAAGTAGTTGATATGTTGCAAGCTGTCAAACTGTCAAACCTCTCAGGGTCAGGGTTACCCGATGACGGACCCTGAGAGATTCGACAGCTTGTAACATATCAACTACTTGTTGGTCTAATAAAAAGGTATCATACCCCCTACTCCCTCTCCCCCCTTATATACAGTGAGATTGTAGTCTTTCCCCATTCATGCGGGGTTTGGCAAATTATAGAGAGAGATTTTGGAGAACCCCAGAGAATATACGAACAATATATTGAGTTTAAATACCCTTGCTCCGGATGCCTGGGCAGACCCATCCTTGGCAAATTGTAGCAGCATAATTAGTTTAAAGAGATTAAGGGGGAAGGACAGTAATTACCAAACATTTGATTAAAGCAAAGACCTGGGAGAAAAAAAATTGAAACGCACTTATGTTCACACAGGAAACACATAAATGAAAATATTATTCCATTATTTGCAGCTCCTTATATAGAAAACGCATCACGGGCACAGTGTGATCCTACTGTTATTCTTCCTATAGTGCCAACCTTTACCGGGAGTGCACAGCTAATGTAAAACACAGGCAGTTACAGGCATAAGACAGTCAGACATGAAGGTAAGTGTAAGGATGATCCCTGCCCCAAGAGCTAACAATCGGTGTATGGACAGTAGCGGGTATACAGGGGGCAGCAGTGTGTTGGTAATGGTGCCCCCAGCTGACCTGCCCCCTTTCTCTCCCCCTAGTTCCATTGTTAAAACAATCTTTTCTTTCCACTCCCGGTGCCAGCTGCGTGCCTCCTGGCAGCCCCGTGTAGCTTCCTATAGCATCTTCCTTTACCTTATATAGCAGGGAGACGATGAATTTCTCACTTCTAATATTAATAGCTAGGAGGAGCTCAGGGGAGCTGCCAAAAATAGCAGGGAGGAGAGATGAGATACAGGGGCAAGGGGGGAGGGTGGGGGGAGAAGCAGAGACACCGGCAGACGTTCTTGGTGGAGGAAAGAGCATTTGTGACTTAGTGTGTCCCTGCATTCCTGCCCTGTGGGACATCACCAGCACAAGGTAAGCGACTGCTCTGCATACAGTACTTGGAGCACAGGACTGGGAGCTGCATGATCACAGCTCACTTTGCAACACAGGTACTATAGGGATCCCATGTTACAGCTTGGGGAAATTCAGTAAGCGCCTTATTCGTCCAGCTGCACCTGAAGAAAGCTATGTAATGTTTTGCATACTCTCTCTACCCACTACTACCATCACACCTCTGCCACCTTGGAATTCCTGGCACAACAACCCAATGAGTCCCCACCCCGAAGAGCTGACAATCTAGTTTTGGTACCTGACTCGCAGGGAGATAAGGTGTCCGCAGAGCGTATTTTGACTGCGTATATTTTTGGGGACTCTGCCTCAGACATCAACTGATGGGATCTCGCCCATTGAGGTCAGTAGTTAGTTCTCCCTAAAGATGTCATCTTTTTGTTGTCCCCTCAACCCCCCCACCCCAGTAAGTCTTTCTGCTACCAGCTAAAAGTCTCAAGAGATTCCTTTAGGTTTCCCTTCTTTCCAGCATAAACAAACTCTCACGTATCGAATAAAGCAAGAACAACCCAGAAATCATAACACTTTGCAAAACTAGCAGCGAAAAACTCCACGTCAACTATCAACTAAAGTCGGCAAATGGAAATGTGGTCGCCGAGATATATAGTAAAGTTTGCCCTTTTTGGGGGTGAAGTTTGGCATTTCCATGCTCTCAAATTTGCAGGTGTCTCAAATATTTGCGATTCCTATATGTCACACCCTCCTCTTTATTTACTTATTATTTATAAAATATTTTACAAGGAAGTAATATATTGAGTTACCTCGTTTTCAAGTACGTCCTGGGCATAGAGTTAAGATGACAAATAATACATAGCTGCAATACATCGTTACATAAGTGAACAGGGTATACACTATATACAAGACATTGCATGCACAGTTAGAGATAATATATATTATAGGCGTATGTAACAGTTACAGACCAGATTAAAATGTGAGACAGCTTTAGTTTTGAAAGAATTTAGACTGGTGGTGGCTCCTCTGGTCCCAGAGTGCTGGAATCTAGGGTGAGATTTAGGAGGGGCAGAAGTAGGCCCCATGTTTGACCCACTAATCGCCATGCGAGACTATTCTCTATCTTCAGACCTTTTAAGGGAGGCTCAGTTCCCCCGGAGCTGCTCCGACAACCTTGTATAAATCACCTTCACTCTGCCATTTTTTTCATGTTCTGATGATTAACATCATGATAAAATCCGGTAGTGTTTCTCGCGCATGCAAATATTTTGAAGGGTCTCTTAAAAATGCCTGAAATTGTCATTCCCACCCCCCTTCAACAATTTAAAACTAACTCTCTAAAGCATTTGCCCACATAGTGAATATAATTACAGAATAATCATGCTTGCCGTTGTCAAAATAATGTATTTTTACATTCAGATAGTTAACCCTCTTGCTGCGAGATGGGATGGCGTCGTTGGCAGCGAAAGGGTTAAGAATCCAAGATTCTGCACATACATAGATTGTAAGCTCTTTGGGGTAGAGACTCCTATTCCTAATTTTGACTTTTATGTCTGAAGCGCTAATTCCCATTAGGTCTCCTTTTATTGCCACGCGTTACTGCTGTGAAGCACCATACAAATAAAGATATACATACTGTACATACTGAAATGACTCTGGGGTCATTCACTTCAGGACAGTACATTAACCACAGGCCTATAACCATAGTGTTGTAATGACCTCAGAGGTTGGGTTACCACAAAATCAAGACAGATTGGTGGGTATGAGGGTACTGTGCAAAAGTGGAGTGAGTGTCCCCATGTATAGATTGTGGGGAGAACGAGTGGCTGTGGATGGGGCTTTCATTGGTGTCTGAGCTTTATGTGTGAGAATTTGCACGGGTCTGCTAGTTTGTTCAGTATATAAAAGAAGCAGAGCGTTTCATTAGCACAGATCTGTGCATCCTCCACCCCTCTCCATTACACCCACAGACTGGGGCCTCCCTTACACACGGTAACTCAGCACCACACTGTCACACACCCACGCAAGCCACTGTCCTTTTGAGGAGAATCTTCATATATTGGATTCAGAACCTCCAGACCTCACATTTATTTCTTTGGACCTTGACAGCTCTTTTCAGAACTAGCAGGACCCAGAGAACTAGCAGGACCCAGAGGAACCACAACAGGTATCTAATCAGGAAGGGGAGAAGATGTGACGTTTTAGATTTTAAGCCCCTGTGAGCTTGGACCTCAAGGTTCTTCACAGAACCTAACAGTTCCCAGAATCTCCTTAACTTCCTTTGGGGCCCGAACTTTTAGCCACACTGCTCCCACTCTCTGGAACAGTCTGCCTTGTACAGTTCGAGACGCCCCCTCTCTGGAAATCAATAAAAACAGGTTCAACACCTACCGGTTTACCCAGGCATAAAATGAATTAACCAAAACCTTGTACAGTATAAATAAGAGAAAGCTTACTGTTAAACTCATTGCTGTACCGACCTGTGCAGATTCATGATAACGGCCCTGTTTTTCAAGTAGTAAAACCACTGTTTAAAGAGTAGGCAAGTAGGCACCTTTATGAAATATATATAAAGGAAATATGTAATTAGTTGTAACACACATGTTAAGGATGGAAACCCTTTTTTCTGTTGATGCATTGTGAAGTTATGATGGCAGATTCAGCCTTCAGACTCATTCAAGCAACCTTGAGCGCACATCTTTTGGCACCTATCAGCACGGCAGAGAGAACCTGTGCCTTGGGTACAAAATTAGATGGGTCATGAGTTGTGTGTAATATTTACTACATATACCAGTATTGTTTAATGTAACTTATGATTAAATTGGGGGCTTACATGTTCTATATAATAAATATATTAGCTCTAGACCCGAAGGCCAAACTGATCGGCTCAGTAGCACATCACAGAATACATAGCTCCCTGCTTTTGTTAAGCGCTGGTTTTTATTTATATTTATAAAAATGTTTTACCAGGAAGTAATACATTGAGAGATACCTCTCGTTTCAAGTATGTCAAGTTAGGACCTTGTACCTAACGGAGGAAAGAATGCAGCAAAGAACCCAACGGCATAGTGATCAGGGCTGTTATGAAGCAATTTTCTGAACAATGGTGGCCATATATAATAGGTCCAACAAAAATGTTTTTTAAAATTGACATTTTCCCAAAACATTAAATTAGTGAATGATTTCAGGATGAAAACAGGAAGGCAAGCACACAAAACTTTATTTTTGTGCCTGACTACATTTGTCTATATTCTCAGCTGGTTATATTTTATATTCATACACATAACCTAATAAAATGTTGTATTTTTAGGACAGCAGACTAAATCTGAAGAACAGTCTGTAGGCTGGATGACGGAGCAACCCCCAGAGCTGCGATACACGGATCCCTCCCCGCACCCACCTCTAGGGCACATACTTCTTTATATGCCCATATGGAATCTCCGTGGCTATGGAATGTTAAGAAGTATGTAACCTGAGGGCGGAATCTCGGCTTCCACAACGGACATCGATGGGTCTGCAGAGCATTGCAACCCCACATACACATGCACTGATGAAGGTCCCATAGTAGACTGAAATGTTGGTTATTATGGACAATATATTCTTCTGATTTGCTACAGTGCTGTGCCCTTTTTCATCGAACCTGCTGGTTGGGTGAAGTATTCCTTTACATTATTGTTTTATGCCATGCACTTGACTACTGTTCATGCATCATTGCACGCATGCACCCACACGTGTTAAATGAGATATATTCCAGTGTCCATGTTAGGCTAGGTCCCCAGTGCAGCCGGCGGTGCGCGCGGCCGCGCGTGCGCCTCCCACCAGCTCCTTACCTCTTCCTGGTTGTCCCCGGTCCCTCCGCGCTCCCAGGCTCACTGCGTGCTGTGACGTGTCATCCAGCAGGGGCTACAACAGGTTTGTAATCCTGTGCGGTGACGCGTCACGTGGTGTGCCAGGGAGCCAATCATAGACTGGATCCCATCAACCAATGATATGCCAGCTAGTGCTAGCCAATGGGAGCACAGAAACGGGTGAGTGCTTGGTTTGCGGGGCTTCCTGGAACCCCCCCTGTAGGGTAGTATAGGGGCTGCTCTACCCCCTCGTATAGGGGCTGCTCTCCCCCCGTGGGATAGTATAGGGGCTGCTCTCCTTGCTCTTGGCTGGAGATGGCCGTTTGCACACAGATGTGAGCTGCACCGGCTGCTTTGTGTCTGGTTGCTATTCTTGGTTCTCAGAGGTAAACAGCCATGACTAGGGGAATAGGAGCTGCCAGGGTAACCGCCTCGCTGCCAGAGTCGGGTGTCATGTTAGAATCATGTTGTGGTCACTTTGTATTAAATACTGTAACCCCCCATGGAATCCTAGACCAGCGCTATGTGTGATCGGTGCCTCCTGTGGCAGGGAGCGCAGCTCGGCTTCCCCCTGCCAGACTAGAAGCCTCTACCGATATCTGCAGGTGTCCGATGAACACTGCTGGTAACGGGGGAGGCAGCGGGAAGCGCAGTAAGCCCTATGTCTCTCAGCAGTGATGGCCCCGCCCCCTCTGTCATGGCCACGCCCTCTCACGCCCAAAAACGCTCCCTTCAGACCGTAGATCGCGGTGAAGTGCTGTGCACGCACCGGCAGGACGCAAGGTGGGCGCGCCGGCGTGTGCAGCGGGGCCTTAACCTTAAGTGTCAGTCTTACCACATATGTAGAAGCGTGGAGAGTATGTACTCCTTATGCCAGGGGGTGCGCAAAGTTTGGGGCGTCTGCCCCCCTGCCTTTGAGCCCCAGCGTTCGCACTCCCCCCCCCCGGTTAGAACCCGGCGTCAAATGACGTCGCTGGTCATGTGATGTCACGTCACATGACCCCGCAGCATTATTTGACGCGTCACATCACTGCGTCATTTCACGCCACGTCGCCGAAGACCCGGCTGGCAGCAGGTACGGGATGTTACAGAGGCCTCACACCTCCCCCAATATTTAATTTAAATGGCTTGCGGAAGGGTGCGGGGCCTCTGTAACCACCGTGCCCCTCCCCCCCCAGCAAATCTTGCGCCCCCCAGTTTGCTTACCCATGCCTTATGCATAAGGCAGTGATTATAGTGGCGGCACGCATGCGCGTGACGCCGGAACAAAATAGAGAAGACTAATGAAGGCGCACACAGTGCGCGCGATCAAGCGCCACGGAGCGAATTTGGTGTGAAGTGGTGCTCAAATCACATATGACCCGGTCTGTAATTTTTTTATATGCATAAGTCCATAGATATCCGTGTCCGGAAGGTATATTGAGTGTCTGAAATGACAAATACAATAATAATGTTGCTGAGGGGAAATGTGCCTAGTGATGTCCACCTAGCAACAACTACATAGTAGGGCACACAATTTTATTCCCAATCAGATAATGAATATGACAGTGGTTGCTGTAACAGGAAGATAGAAAGGGCTATAGCCCACTACCTGTCAGCTAGTCATCAGACAGTCCAGCACATCCGGGGCGTGCAATCCGTGGCTGAAGAGTCCAGAAGCAGTAGGCAAATACAGAGCACAGCCAAAAATGGAGAAAAGAATTATCCAGGACAACTCAGAAAAAAGTTGATACGTTTAATGTAACAAACAGTTCAGTATAGGAAGGTGATGGGTGCTCCAACAGTCCTGGAATATTATATATGTTCATCAATAATGTGAAAACAGTAAAGACTCAATTGTGGAGTGGGTAAAACTGCTGGGTGAGTGAACTGAACCACTGAAAGTATAAATCTCCTGAAGGCAACAGAAAAAATGATGTAGAACACACTTCTCTGTACCTCATTGGAAATAGTTATATAATAAAGTCCAGCACTCACCCCAGATTGTAGTAATGATGATGATCCATTATGATAGAATAAATCTTTGAAGATCTTACCCACTCCTAGAGCTCACTGGATTCCTGGGGGCGTGTCCAGCCGCTGATTAAGTTCCAAACGATCCAAAAGATTTAAAAGAATGCACAAAGCCGCGCAATGCAGCGCACTGCTTTGTGTATTCTTTTGCATCTTTTGGTACATTTAATGTAAGCTCACATGGAGACCAGATGAAACGCACCTACGCGTTTCGTGCAGTCGCACTACAGAGCGACAGATAGAGACAACTGAAATTGTTTTTGCAACGCGACGGCCGTGTCACGTGAGCGGTTCAGCCAATGAGGGCAAACCGCTCACGTGACATCACAGCCACGCCTCCCTGTCCCCTCCAGCCTAGTTTATGTTTCGCGTGCGCGCTGGCAATATTATCGCAGCCTAACTTGCTGCCGGGTGCTCATTCTAAACGATTACTGCAGCTGCCGAATCCTGTAAAATATGCCAAATTAGAAAAATGGCACGCCAGTCTCATGGGAATGAAAATCTTATTTTATTGAAAATAAAAATGACACTTGTGAGCCCATTCACATGTCTCAGATAGGTCTGCAAAAGTGCCTTTCCCCATTATCTCTTAGCTTACAGTGCTTCCGCTGCAGCCATGGATTCTGGGTAATGACATGAAAATGATCACACAGCGTCACTCTTTTCTTCTTGTCCATTTTAACATGGAGCCCTATAAGGTTATGCCTGCCGTATTACACAACTGCTCAGCACAGCCTGGGATAAAGAAGTGCAGAGCCAGTAAACCTGCTCACAGACAGCTCTTTTGACCTTTTGGGTCTCATCAGTGTCAGGTTGATTTTACTGGCTTTGCAATGTGAAGCTGGAAGAAAAAAAACAAGTTATGGTGGATCAAAAAGTGAGGGCTTCCGTCACCGGAACACTGCTCAATGATATAAGACTTGAATTCCTGAACGCCAACTAGACGGTGTGCCTTTGCTTTTTAGCGTATTGTAGTATTGCCAGGTATCCACTCTGTGCACTGAGCACCCTGAGGTGAGGACTATCGGGCACTTGGCTGCAGCTGGTGAAAAGGAACCACATCGACCCTGTGCAGGATTTGGTCCCCTTCAACCAGCCGCAGCTGGGCATGCCAAGCCTGTGACAGAACGCCCAGCTCTGCCACGTGTGCCAGCTGAACCCTGCGACTGGCAGAGGGACCTGAACCACATTGGGAAGTGTGTATCGTTTATATTTGTATGTCTCTCTCTCTGGGTTAATGTGTGGTGTGTGCATCAATGTGTTAATGTGTGTAACAGTGCGTTGAATGGTTGTCTTGGTGTGTGATAATACATTTGTGCAGTGGTTGGGGGATAAGCAGCTATAAAAAAACCAGGGCGCCATTCACCCCTTCACTGTCAGAAGCTTCAGCCATTGTACTTAAAAGCACAGGATATTAAATATTCCAATACAAGTTTGCCTATTAATTTTTAAAGCTGCAAGAAGTGAATGCATTTGAAAATGATTTAATGACAGAGAGGTGTTCAATGTGTTGCTGTACAATGCGTTGCAGGCACCTCCGGCACAGAAGGGGTAACAGTCCTTCTCTCCTGTTCCATGTGATATAGAAGTGAAAGACGGGCAAATAACTGGCCTTGTCACTTCTCTGGGCCGGTTGCTTTTGAGATCAAAATCTGTATTTCTCTCATTTCTCCAGGTCCTGATAACAAAACAGGAGCCCAAGCTGCTAATGCATGCTCTGCATCTCAGCATATTGAATTACACATGCACATCGTTAAGAAATAATCATTAATAGGCAAGAAAAAGAAAAACCTCTCCCTGCTGGAAAAGTTCAGTTTAAAAGCTGAATCCCTGCAGCAACATTTTGGAGAAGGACTCATGAAAGGCAAAACCATTTGTTTCTGTTAGAGGAAATGTCAGGTATGTTATTTTATCCCATTTAATGCTCGGCCCATAACACCCTCATCACAGTGTTAACTGAAGATTTTCCCCACGGCAATAGTTATATAATCCAATAATGTTGGCTCCCATCATGATCTCAGCATAAGTTTATCAAAAGATAAGTTCATTAAAGCCCATCCTAAATAAGCTGGAAATTAATTTGACAAAATCCTATGATTACATTTTACATTGATTGTGTTATCACAACTGCAAATTCTATTGTAAACTCATAGATCATGATGCTAAATGTTCCGTTAACATTACATTAAAACCTGGGCAAACCCTGCAGGTTAGTACTGTACAAGGTTTTTTTTAAGGCAAGAGATGCTGGTTTAAAATCACTGCCCTGTCACGACGCTGGTTTAAAACCACGACTATATTTAAAAAGGTCACAACCAGGGAATTGCAGACCTGTAAGTCTGACATCAATAGTGGGGAAGCTACTTGAAGTTTTAGTACGAGATAATATTCAGGAATATCTAAAGGAAAATAAAATTATTAGTAATAGTCAGCATGGATTTATGAAGGATAGATCATGCCAAACTAACCTTATTTGTTTCTTTGAGGGGGTAAGTAGGAATTCAGACCGGGGTAATGCAGTTGATGTTGTCTTCTTAGATTTTGCACAGGCTTTTGATACAGTTCCACCCAAGAGGTTGGTGTACAAAATAAAGCAAATTACTTAACCCAACAAAAGCCCATCCCCTAAAATTATGGGACTCAATAGGGACTAAATATGGGTTAATATACTGTAACTCTTTAATGACCTCTCTATTCAACAACCCTGGATTTATCCGGGGGCTGTCAAAGGAGAGGTTCATTAGCTGGACAAATGCTGGGATTTAAAGATTCTGAGACCTGGGTCTTGATCTAAAACCGAAGACCTTTGAATTTTTCCATGAGGAAAAAAATATATACCAAATTCCTCCAATATTTACAACTGAAAGCGTTCTACAAAAATGTCCACCTTTCCAGCCATCTCACCCAATTTGAATCTCTGTCTTTATATGACAGATGCACCTAGGGTCTTATCTCACACCTAGATGGCTATTTTGTTAATCCCCCCCTCATCCCAATAAAAAATTAAATATATGATCCTATGGGAGCAGGATTTGGGAGAGGAACTGGAGGTAGAAGAATGGGACGATATTTTTTTGGTAGTGGCCAAAAGTTCTATTTGCACCACCATAAAAGAGAACGCTTACAATCTGATGATGCGTTGGTACGTAAACCTCACTCAGACTGTGCAGATTTATTCCAGGCTACCCTTCAGTGTGCCCAAAAGGCTGTGGGGAACAAGCCTCATTTATACATGTGGTGGACGTGTACTTCTCTCTGGAGGAGGGTGACATTCTGGATTCAGAGAATACTTAATGTAGTTATCCCTCTTGACCTCTGGTCTGTTGCTGAATAGACCCCTTCCAGGTTTAAACAAACAGGAAAACAAATTGGTCTCAGACACAGATAATGATAACGCTCAATTCCAAATGGATAATAATGATAAAGTAAGCACCAGGTGCATAGGGAAAATGACACAGAATACAGATAAGATAGTGACCGAGGTCACATGAGTCCCTTGTTAGTACGCACTCATGGTACGACAGAATATATAGTTAAGAGGATATAAAGGTCCTCAGAGAAGCCTAGCTTGCGTCAGTCACCCACAAATAATGGGGCTATATGGCAATGGGACGTCTAACCTGTTAAAAGTAAAAATAATAAATGTTTATTGGAATACTAATACGCCGAAACAAGTCATAGTATGTATAAGTGAATTAAAAATAGGATTAAAATATTCCCCAAACATTGGTCTGCCATATAGTTACAGCAACTACTGTAGGTGCGAGTTAGCTGCTGTATGGAAACAGAATGTAATCCCCTCTTTTCCCAAAATAAAAAACAAGATATGGTTTGTCTGCCACATGGAAAAACTAGCCAGTCTTTTGAATGACAGGTTTGGCAGCCATGGATAATATATTCAGGGATCCCAACTAAAATGCACAAACAATTATGTGCTAAGGATCCAACTATCCAGGGGGTTCTATAAGATTATGTGGTCCAATATTGATTTGTTGCAAATGCTTGGTATTTTTTTTCTCCTGTCTCAACAGAATGTTATTGCAAATTGATATTATTGACTTGGATTGTACCCCCTACACCCCTCCCCATTTTTCTTTTCTGTACCCCTCCCAATGTTTTTAGTTCTCCCTCCCTGTAAAACTTCAATAACATGTAAGTTTAAAATATAAATAAAGCAAATTGGACTCGGTAAAAATATTTGCACCTGGATTGAAAACTTGTTGGATAGACAATGGAAAGCTGTAATAAATTGAACTTTTTCAGGTTGGGCTAGAGTCGTGAGTGCAGTACCTCAAGGGTTGGTACTGGGGCCCCTGCTTTTTAACTTGTTTATTAATGACCTTGAGGTTGGCACAGAGAGCAAAGTCTCCATCTTTGCTAATGACACTAAAATGTGCAAGGTAGTAGAATCAGAGCAGGATGTAATTTCTCACCAGAAGGGCTTGGATAGACTGCAAACTTGGGCAGGTAAGTGGCAGATGAGGTTTAATACAGATAAATGTAAGGTTATGCATTTGGGAAGCTAGAATAAAAAGGCAACATATACATTAAATGGGGATAATTTAGGAGAATCTTTGATGGAGAAGGATTTAGGAGTGCTTGCAGACAGCAGGTTTAGCAATAGTGCTCAAAGTCAGGCAGTAGCTACAAAGGCAAACAAGATCTTATCTTGCATTAAACGGGCAATGGCTGGAAGGGAAGTAAACATAATTATGCCCCTTTATAAAGCATTAGTAAGACCACACCTTGAATATGGAGTACAATGTTGGGCACCATTCATTAGAAAAGACATTATGGAACTAGAAAGAGTGCAGAGAAGAGCCGTCCAATTAATACAGGGGATGGATAATCTGATTTATGAGAAGAGGCTAGCTAAATTAGACTTGTTTAGGATTAGAAAAGAGGCGTCTAAGAGGTGATATGATAACTACGTACAAATATATTTGGGACAATACAAGGAGCTTTTAAAATAACTATTCATCCCAAGGGCAATACAAACGACACAGGGTCATCCCTTAAGGCTAAGGCCCCGCTCCCAGAGTCAGCGCGCCCGCACTGCAGACAGGTGGGGCGCTGACATACACAGACCGCGATATGCGGTCTGTAGGGAGCGGGAGGTGGGCGGGAGTTGGAGGCTTGAGCGGGAGGGGGGGCGTGGCTTGAGCGGAGGGACCCGCTACTCTCCCCCCCTCCCTCCACGGCTCGGGCTGCTGATTGAAGGTAAGCAACACACACACAGACAGAGGCAGGCACTCACGCACTCAGGCACACACATACAAACACACAGACAGGCACGCACGCACGCACGCACGCACGCACGCAGACACACACACAGACAGGCACTCACGCTGCTTTCACTTCACACTCTTCCCCGCTCCCCGAAGCCTCTCCTCCTCCCGGAGCCTCCTCTCCCCATTGGCTCACAGCCACACCACGTGACGCGTCAACGCTAGGGATCACCATTCTCTTGTATCCCATAGCGGCTGACGCGCCACAGCGTGTAGTAAGCCGTGCAGCCAGGGGGGACCGGGACCGGCTCCGCAGGATTCCCCTGCTGGTGGGGAACTCGCGTGTGGCCGCCCGCGCCACCGAGCGCAGCGGGACCGAGGCCTAAGGTTGGAGGAAAGGAGATTTCACCAGCAACAAAAGGGTTCTTTAGAGCAAGGGCAGTTAAAATGTGGAGTTCATTACCCATGGAGACTGTGATGGCAGATACAATAGAGATCTTCAAAAAAAATGAGATATCGTTTTGGAAAGGTATACAGGGATATACCAAATAAATAAACGTGGGAAGGCTGTTGATCCAGGGAGTAATCGGATTGCCAATACTGGAGTCGGGAACTAATGTATTTTATCTTCTTTATGAAACATCATTAGATGATGCATCACTGGGGGGGTTGTTTTTGCCTTCCTCTGGATCAATAGTGTCATTACAAATATGCGATAAATATTTGTTGTATAACTTTAACAAAGGTTGAACTCGATGGACGCATGTCTTTTTTTTTTTTTAAAGCTCATCTAGTATGTAATGACACTGGTTTAAAAAACGCTGCCCTATCAAGACACAGATCATTCTCTCCATATCCCTGCTGCCTTATGCCTTCATCATCCTAGTAAATGCTGCCTCAGTTGTAGCTTTGCGAGGTAAAACCGCAGGCTGTGCTGATCACTGTTTTTCTTCAAGGTGTTTCTTTTTGCCATAATGCGGAAAGGAGCACAGGATTGTCATAACCTAGCCTCGACATCATGGAGCCCCTCCGTGTAAACAACATGTGCAAATAACCGCAGACAAAAAAAAAATCCAATTTCCAAATAAAAACCTTTATTAAAGAGTTGTTTTTTTACTGTTACACAAAATACTTTTATCCATAAAGAACATACCTGTTGGGATCATTGGTATATATTAACCCCTGCAATGCAGAAACATCCCCAGGGTTTAAACAAACGTTAAAACCAGGTATTGCTGTGTGTGGAGCTCTTGGCTTAGCAGAAGGAAAAAAGTTGGGTCTCTCATATTTGGTGGAAAAAGTGCAATGCTACTTGGCCATACATCCAGGCGCAGGAAGACAAGCAAAGTACTTCTCTACTATAGTCCACTGTAATATAGTGATACGTTTGTCTGCCTCTTTAAATGCCCCAACAGTGATTGGGGCGGACTTAAAGCAGAATGAGAGAACCACCAAAACAGATACATTTTAAAGCAGAAACAAAAAACCCTTACATATTTCACCAGAATAAAAAGGGAGTATAGTACTGATTTATAAAAAGTATGCAATCATGGTAAAAAATAGATAGGACCAAAAATTGGGACCAGGTGGAAATGCACCTGTAACCCAGGGTATAGCTGGTCCGTTTTGGCTGGGAACGTGTTAATGCAAATTCAAAAGGATGGCACCATTTGCACATAGCTAGGCCTTCTCTGCCACATATTATTATTAGAGCTGTGCCAAGCTTTCACACAAGGCCAAACCAGGTGAAACTTGCACTTCCAGCCGTGAACCCCCCCCCCCAGCCTGGTCAGAGTTCACAAGCAATTGGCCCAGCATTAAGTCAATGTGCAAACTCTCCAATATCTCAATGCAGAGACTGTAAATAAGGAGCATGCACACAACTTAAAGCTTGCAAAACCACAACATTATGTTTGTGGCATTATTAACCCTCTGAGGTTTAGCAAAACATTCCGCAAGGAAGCAAAGCTGGAGGGTAAGAAAACACAGAGAAGTCTGCCACTGCACTATGGACAGTTTAGCACATGTCCACGTGTTATGCGGTTCAGTTAGAGTCCTCTGAGCTGCTGTTCCCTCTGGCACCGGAGAGGTGAATCTCACACAGGAGGATGGCGAGTGGTTTTAACTATGTTCGTGCTGGCAGTATGTGAACACCTCAATTCACTTGGCATAACGATAAAGCAAGGAGTTTGGAAAGGTTTGTAAGCGTGTTATGTGAACTCCTGCATCAGCATTCAATTCCACTGTTCAGTACCTGCCGCCCCCCCCCCCCTCCCAAAAGAGGGGTACAATAGCATACATTGATTGGCATTGTTTAGGGGAGGGGAGAAGATGCCACAAAGCCCTATTTTGGAGATGGTTAGTGACACAGAGACATGTACCACCAGGCGTTGAAGCATCAGTCCCATCTGCTCTCTTTACTTACCAGAACTGGGACCCCTACAGCTAAATCCTGTGTGTGTCCCCCCCCCCAACTTCCAGGGATCACCCCGGTTTCCAAAATGCAGGCACCATGAAAGAACACTTGCCCGGTAGACACAAAATGGCAACAGGGTCAGGCTTTCTCCAGCAGCCAATAGAAAGTTGCAGCATCATTGGGAGAGGAGGTTGTTACTTTCTAATGGTGACCCTGTGGTCATGTTTTTTTTTTTTTTAAAGAAACAAGTCTATTTTACCAGCAAAAGGGGATCCGCAAAGGTCAGGGATCCACGAAGGTCAGGGATCCACGAAGGTCAGGGATCCACGAAGGTCGGGACCCCCCCCCCCCCCCACCCCCCCACTAAAGTAAGAAAAATAATTATTTTGTGGGGGGGGGGGGGGGGGGAGGCAATCAATGCCTTTAGACTAAATTAACCAACATTAAATAACATGGGAGAGAAAGGGAAAAACCCAGAATCAATATGAGAGGTTTATAGAGATCTGGATACAGGCAAAATAGGAATCCAACGTTTTCAAAACTAAAACATACAGCAAAAAAAAAAAATTTAAAAAGAGACTACAAATATATTATATACTGTTACGTAGGGAAAAAAGTTTTAGTAGGAAAGAAAATGGAATTTTCTAGTAATATGTTTCTTCTACTTTGCGTATTTATATAATACAATATTTGAAGATAAGACACGGGCAGTGAGAGTTAAGTGAGGTGCGAGGAGAGAAAACAGGATGCACAAATGCCAATGGCATGAAATCTGTGCAGATACAACATTATAAAAGATGACTGAGGGAAGCAAAGATCTATGGGGGGGGGAGGGAGAATTCATAACCTTTAAGCTTCCCCAAGGAATACCCCACTTATTTGCAAAGTGAAACAGTGGCAAACTCACCGTAAAAAAAAATAACTGTTATAATAAACAGTGGGTTTGTCTAAACGTGTTCCCAGTTATACTCGAGATGCAGAAAGCAGCAGCGTACACTTGAAGACAGACACAAACCCTTTAAAACCAGAGTGACACCAAGACCCACTTTTCTCCCACAACCCTCCCCCCCACCCCAAAAAAAAAGCAGAAACTCAACCGATTTCAAAGGGGGATAGGAAACTCATCATGCTCATTTTTAGTAAGTTGCCGGCAAGTAACAGTGTCCAGACAGTCTCACTTCACTCGCTCGCTGACTTTTAACCTAAGATAGATCGGGTTGGGGAAGGGTCAGCTAAGAATGGGAGAGGGTCTTTATCTCAGCGATGGCAAAACCCCTTCATTCAGTGCATTCATCGGCAGAAGACCAAATTCTGGAAGAGACAGAAAAAAAAAAAATCAAATAAAACTGTGTAACCAGCCAAGTTGCTCAGCTATAACACTGTCACCATCACTGCACATCCCTCATCGGTCTGTGGCTATAAACAGTACCAGACTTAAAAACATGCAGAATATTTTTGGCCTGATGAATTGAGAAAGGTTTGCTCCCTTAGACTTTGCCAATAATACATGGTCACATTCAACCAAAAAGTGTTGAGGCCGTGTCTTCTTTCATTTAAAGCAGCAACACAACAATCACAAAAAGTTTGGTTATCTCCCCCCCTTTCCCTCAGCAGTGTAGGAGAATATATATACACACACACACACACACACACACACACACACACAGTTGCCCGGGATGTAATGTTCCTGCTCTCCTCTCTCTCTCTTTCCCCGTCTCCCTCCCTCTCTTCCCCCCCTTCCCTCCCTCCCTCTCTTCCCCCCCCTCCCTCTCTTCCCCCCGCTCCCTCTCTTCCCCCCGCTCCCTCTCTTCCCCCCCCTCCCTCCCTCTCTTCCCCCCCTCCCTCCCTCTCTTCCCCCCCCTCCCTCCCTCTCTTCCCCCCCTTCCCCCCCCCTCCCTTTCTTCCCCCCGCTCCCTCCCTCCCTCTCTTCCCCCCGCTCCCTCCCTCTCTTCCCCCCGCTCCCTCCCTCCCTCTCTTCCCCCCGCTCCCTCCCTCTCTCTCTTCCCCCCGCTCCCTCCCTCCCTCTCTTCCCCCCGCTCCCTCCCTCCCTCTCTTCCCCCCGCTCCCTCCCTCCCTCTCTTCCCCCCGCTCCCTCCCTTCCCCCCGCTCCCTCCCTCCCTCTCTTCCCCCCGCTCCCTCCCTCCCTCTCTTCCCCCCCCTCCCTCTCTCTCTCTTCCCCCCCCTCCCTCTCTCTCTCTTCCCCCCCCTCCCTCTCTCTCTTCCCCCCCTCCCTCTCTCTCTTCCCCCCTCCCTCTCTCTTCCCCCCCCTCCCTCCCTCTCTTCCCCCCGCTCTCCCTCTCTTCCCCCCTCCCTCCCTCTCTTCCCCCCGCTCTCCCTCTCTTCCCCAAGCTCTCTCTCTCTTCCCCCCGCTCTCTCTCTCTTCCCCCCGCTCTCTCTCTCTTCCCCCCGCTCTCTCTCTCTCTCTTCCCCCCGCTCTCTCTCTCTCTCTTCCCCCCGCTCTCTCTCTCTTCCCCCCCTCCCTCTCTCTCTTCCCCCCCCTCCCTCTCTCTCTTCCCCCCCCTCCCTCTCTCTCTTCCCCCCCCTCCCTCTCTCTCTTCCCCCCCCTCCCTCTCTCTCTTCCCCCCCCTCCCTCTCTCTCTTCCCCCCCCTCCCTCTCTCTCTTCCCCCCCCTCCCTCTCTCTCTTCCCCCCCCTCCCTCCCTCTTCCCCCCCCTCCCTCCCTCTCTTCCCCCCGCTCTCCCTCTCTTCCCCCCGCCTCTCCCTCTCTTCCCCCCGCTCTCTCTCTTCCCCCCGCTCTCTCTCTCTCTCTTCCCCCCGCTCTCTCTCTCTCTCTTCCCCCCGCTCTCTCTCTCTCTTCCCCCCGCTCTCTCTCTCTCTTCCCCCCGCTCTCTCTCTCTCTTCCCCCCGCTCTCTCTCTCTCTCTTCCCCCCGCTCTCTCTCTCTCTCTTCCCCCGCTCCCTCTCTCTCTTCCCCCCCTCCCTCTCTCTCTTCCCCCCCTCCCTCTCTCCCCCCCCCTCCCTCTCTCTCTTCCCCCCCCTCCCTCTCTCTCTTCCCCCCCCCTCCCTCTCTCTCTCTCTTCCCCCCCCCTCCCTCTCTCTCTTCCCCCCCTCCCTCCCTCTCTTCCCCCCCCTCCCTCCCTCTCTTCCCCCCCCTCCCTCCCTCTCTTCCCCCCCCTCCCTCCCTCTTCCCCCCCTCCCTCCCTCTTCCCCCCCCTCCCTCCCTCTTCCCCCCCCTCCCTCCCTCTCTCTCCCCCCCCTCCCTCTCTTCCCCCCCTCCCTCTCCCTCTTCCCCCCCCCCCTCTCTCTCTCTTCCCCCCCCCTCTCTCTCTCTTCCCCCCCCTCTCTCTCTCTTCCCCCCCCCCTCTCTCTCTCTCTTCCCCCCCCCCTCTCTCTCTCTCTTCCCCCCCCCCTCTCTCTCTCTCTTCCCCCCCCCCTCTCTCTCTCTTCCCCCCCTCTCGGGGGAGTGGAGGAGGAGAGGGGGGATGATGCGGCACCTGGCAACGTGTGAGAGGCGTCGGTGTCGTTTACTCGGCGGGATTCGGTGTGTCGAGAGGTGAGGTGGAGGAGGGGGGCGTTTTAGGTGAGGCTGTGGAGCCGAGGGGCGTGCGCCGCTGGCCCCACGGTGCACAGGCTGGGGTTTGCTGTGGGTGGGGGGGATGTGAGGAGAGGTGAGGCGGCGGCGGCACCGAGGAGCGGGCAGCGTTGCTGAGTGTGACCAATGAGGCATGCGGTCTGTGTGTGGGGGGGCGGGGAGGGGGGGTGTGTGAGCGGGTGGGGGTGAGGGAGAGCGCCGGGTGAGGGAGTGGCCTATGGGTGGTGAGAGCCGTGGTGAGGTGAGAGTCCCCCGCTGTGTCCCGGGCGCTCGCTCCGCTCCCCCGCTGGTGCCGGGGGGGGGGGGGGGTGGCACGTCACTCCGCCTCAGGCCAATGAGAGCTGTGCGGGGGCGGGCCGGCCAAGGGAGCAATCTCATTGGCCTGAGGGACACAGGCCATGCAGACATACAGTGCTTTCAGAAATATATAGTAGATATAGATATATATATATACACACACACACTGGTTGACAAATCACCAAAAAAATCTACTCGCCACCTATTACCAAACGTGTGCTGCTTGGGCCAATAGGAGCTCGCCACAATGTTAAATCCACTCGCCCGGGGTGAGCAAATGTATAGGTTTGTCGAACAGTGTGTGTGTGTGTGTGTGTGTGTGTGTGTGTGTGTGTGTGTGTATATATACACACACACACACACACACACACACAGAGGTATAGGGAACAGAATGCGTTACCTTGACGATTTGGTGTGCAAGCTTATGATGCTTTGGCCAAAATATCTAACTAAAAAAACATATTTTATTATTATTAGTATTAGTACTGAAGCATTATTTCTTGTAATTATTACCATGTATGTTTTGTCATTTGGATGTAGCACTGGGCAACCCTGTTTGAGATAGATATATCCATCTATCTCAATCTATCTATATCTATAATAGCGTGAACTGGGAGATGTCACAGAGCTAAACTGTGCCATTTGTGGGTCTGGGGATAGTTCTGATCCCAAGATATGTACCAGTGAAGTTACTGGGTTCAAATCACCTGAAGGACAGCAAATTGGCCTGAGATTCGGCATCCGCAACCATTTAAATTCCCGTTAAAAACCAGGAAGTGAAACAAGTAACATCTCAGCTAAAAAATAAAATCCTCGGGAAGGAGGGGGACCCCGGAAGTAAAGCTCTGGAGCACCCCTCATTTACATGCAGTAAAAAAAGGAGGGCATTTGTTAGGGGGGAGGGGATTGTTGCTTTATTTTACTTAATCTGGATTGATCTTGTAGGCTTCTCTTGAAATACAGTTCTTTCCCAAATAACCCCTGCCTATGAATCCTCTTTAAGCCAGTAATAATCAGGTGAAACATGTGATCTTGAAGCAGTTTCAAACCTGTTCATATGATTAAAGTGGGAATTTTGCTGGACACACAAAGATTCCTTAAAGTCTGATGCGGGGCATAGCACTCCAGTCTGTCGTTAACCGTTATTGACATGAATGGGGTGCTATACCTCGCACCACCACTTCATTCATACCCATGGAGAGATGGCTTGCTGCTCGGAGTAAAGGCCTCCAGGGCCGTTTCATTACTGTGCAGAAATTTCTTTCATCTCCCTTTTACTGCCCTGCGGAACGTGTTCGTATTATAAAACAGATGATAAATACATACACATATACATAGTGAAGTAATTACAACGGCCGGCTGTGTAAGGAGAAATGCCCATCGTCGGACTAAGATGGTACTCGACTGGATTCCGAGGGATATCAAAAGACCAAGATCAAAAGTAAGAAGGCAGGATGAAAGAAGAACGTGTTGGAGCAACATGAAGAGGCTTGTATCCTCAGTACCTGGAAGATAATTTGGGAGGCCTTCACCCAGCAGTGGATCGATAAGGGCTGGAGATACACACACAAAGCCCCACACACATCATCCACCCATCCGAGCCCCTGACCTCCATATCTACAGGTCCAGTTACGCCTGCACATCCATCAACTCTGGAGGCATCGGAGATTTGGGGTGCTTGCTCTCAAAGTGTTGCTTGAATGTTTTGGGGTCTGGCATCTGTGTCTGAAACAGAGAGAAGCCAGGGGTTTATATCACTGTGAATCTCCAGAGATGCTTCTTCACAAGTGTGGGTTCGGCTCCCCCTACAAAGGGTTAAAGAGAACAAATTTAAAAAAAGCTGCAAAGTGGAATTCATCATCGGCACTTACACAGTGCTAATGTGTATAATTTCACAGGCACAATACATTTCCGTTCTGTAGAGCTTACAAACAGCCCCTGTAAGCTCAGAACACACACATACATTTGTGTCAAAAAGGAGCACTACTGGGTTTGTGACCTCATGTATACAACAAAAAAGACAAAAAGACACACACACACACACACACACACACACACACACACACACACACACACACACACACACACACACACACACACACACGTGTTCTGACACCTTCCAGCCACTTCTTTCCCTGCTAATGGTGTTAATTTATCTAATTTAATACCGACTAATCTTAAAACTCACCTCTCAAAAAAAGCATCACAATAGCCTGCACTCATGGCTACCGTCTCGCATCCAGTGTCCCTCCTACCAACCATTGTGGCCAAGCACTGCCATCTACTGCACTTATTCCCTCATTTGCTGTCTCCAAACAGATCACTTATAGTGCAAGCTCTCCAGGGCAGGGATTTCCTTTCCTATTGCCTGAAATTGCTCCACTTATTGGATTATAATTTCCTATACCGTATTGTCTTTTATAAAGCACGGAGTACACGGTCAGCGCAATATAAAGATATACATGCATTTGCACTGACCGTGATCCCTAGCAGATGCCCTTACCACCTTGAACACCGCCTTACCCTCTAAATTCTCCCTACTTACCATTTAAGATTATAAACTCTTCAGGACAGAGACTCCTTTTCCTGTTAGTTTTATGTCTGAGTCACGTATTCCCATTATGTGTTATATACATCACGTCATGTGTATTACTGCTGTGAAGATATACATGCAGGGAGATTGATTGAATTGCAGCAGTGCTTGGCCAAGGTAAGGGCCTGAAGAACACAAATCTCTGAGTCAGCTCCTTGCCCCACCTCGTACGAGTCACTATTTCCCTGTGCCTCAGGCACCAAAATTAGATTATAAACTCATCAAGGCAGGGACATGTATGTAAAGAGACCCAACTGCTCAGAGCAGTTACCTAGGGACAGTGTGTAGACAAACTTAAAAAAAAAAAAAAGTATATGCTATTAAGCCATTCAGCCCTGAAGAGGCCAGGGATGAGAGGTGGACGTCTCACCCGGCACACAGGGCAGGTGAAGACAAGCGCGGCTTTAGCTGCAGCCTTCTGATCGTTGCCCTGCTTTTTCTTCTCTGCCTGCTTCTTGGCGTTCTTCTGCTGGGACTGGATCTTCTGCTGCCCACGGGCCATGCTGGCAGCTCTGCGGAGAGAGAACACCCTGTGCGTTACTACTCACCTACCGTGGTGTGCTCAGGTCTGGAGACCCAGGAGCACGCACAGTGAGCAGTCTCCTGCCGTATGACAGCATTCACTTGGATGCAAGGGGTTTTACGACCGAAGACCGCTGAATAAACATGGTCCCATACAGGTAGTCCTCGTTATCCAATGTTTCCCTTTACAACGAATGGCATATACAACGCAACCCTATGGGCCGTTATCCGACGCCTGAATGCGTTATCCAACGCTCACCGCCACTGATTAACATGGGACTCACTTTACAACGGTTTCACTATCCAATGCAACTTCCAGAACGGACTACGTTGGATAACTGAGGACTGTCTGTATCTCCATAAAGACCAATACTAGGCAAGACAAAGATATCAACGTGTACAACGTGCTTTCTGCTCTCCCCTCCATATACCGCTCCCCTATCTCTATCTCCCCCGTCCATATACCGCCCCCATCGGTGTTACTTTCTCCTCTATATACCGCTATCACTCTCCCCCTTTCAAATACACCGCTCCCATCCCTCTATTGCGCTCTTTCCCTGCTACTCCATATACCGTTCTCTTCTCTCGCCGTCCGCCTCCTCAGGCCTCGCCTCTGTCGCGATAATCACGGGCGAGGGGAAACAAGTCGCGATAACCACGGGCGAGGGTCAGATCCGGGGCGTTCCGGTTTCTACCAGTTCTTGGGTGACGTCACATCCAAGCCAGGCGACGACCACATGCACTTCCTGCCAACCGCGCCACCATAGATACTGGAGGACCCGGGCAGAGCGTCCCCACAGAGCCTATGAGAAGCACGTGTCTGCATGGGGCTTAATTACAGCTGCAATGCCACTTAGACGTTAGACCAGTGATCCAGACATTAGCGCTTAAATGGATGATTGAAGCTTTTCTTGGAAACAAACAAACATTTTTTTATATCTAATCTAGTGTAAGTAGCGCCACGCAAAAAATTGTGCAGGCAAAATGAGTTCCTGCCCTGTAGAGTTTACTATGTCATTTTGGTGCCGAAAGCGCAGGATGATGAAGGAATTTACGTCCAAGGTCACAGAGCTGGCACTTCCATCTTTCTTTAGAGACCAACATGAAGCTCATTATAGTGATAATGACATTATTAGGAGTGAGCCCCCTGGATCCGGACTTGATAGGGCTCAACATTTGTTTTACTGCAACATTTCTTTATTTAAAGCGGCGTTATTTCTTCTAGTTTACACACAAACCTCACATTTCTCCTAGCATATAAGCAATGGAACGAGATGTAAAAAATAAAATAAACCATACTTCGCTTTATTTAAAAAGGGGTTTAAACCAGTATGGTTTTATTTAACTCGATTTCTTCACTGTTGTGTGCAGCAATGCATTATAAATGCAATAGGTTGCAGGTCCCTGGCCCTGCCTGGGTGTAAATCTTTATATCTTGACCGGATGAAACTGAAGCCCAGTGTATTCCATTTAGAATGTAAAATCACTCACATATTCGAGATGTCTTGTCTTCCATTTGTACTGCACAATAGCATAACAACACAAATACCCTATTTCCTCAATTCTAAGATGCACCTTTTTTTCGATTTTCACATCTCTGAAATCGGGGTGCGTCTTAGGCCTCGTTCAGGGTGCCAGCTGCAGGACTCGGAGGGAGGGCGTGAGGGAGGCAGTGCTGCAGTTTGCTGGGCGATCTGTGTTTATCCCCCAGCAGACTTTTCAGCGTTGGGGAGGGGGCGGGGTTACACACAGCAGGGTAAGTATCCAAGTTGCAGTCATGAAATCATTCTGAAGAATGATTTCATTGGCTGCCTTGGTCCCTGTGACGCTGCTGCACCTCCAAAAAACGAAATTTTCGTTTATTGAAACTAGTCAGCCTAAACTCCTGGCTTCGGAGACAGGGCGGTTGCTACCCTGAAAACCAGTATTCAAATTGAATACTTTGTTTCTCACGGCAGCACGCACGGCAGCACGTCCTCCCTCCGAAGCCAGCACCCTGAACGAGGCCTTAGAATCAATGTATTAAAAAAAATATTTTTACGTTTCTACAGTACTAACCCCCTCTTTTCACTTAACATGTTTCAGGAGAGGTCCCATGTCGGCAGAGGACGAAGTGTGCGGCGGCGGCAGGAGAGCTCCCACGTCTGCAGATGGTTGAAGATGGACAGCGGGCGGGAGTACGGCGGCAGGACAGGTCCCAAATCTGCAGGTGAATGAAGATAAGAAAACTGCGGGCGTGCGGTGGCAGAGGCAGCTAATTGATCATAATAGCAGGAGCAGAGAGTAGGGGAACAGCTGGGGAGGTGCACACTAACACCGGAACTTGACCGGTGTCTGACTTCCGGTTACAGTTTGCACCTCCCAAGCCGTTCCCCTATGCCGCTCAGCTCTCCTGCTATTATGATCTCCTGCCGCCACACACCACCGCACATGCCCGCTGTCTTCTTATCTTCATTCACCTGCAGACTATGGACCTGTCCTGCTGTCGCACACCCACCCGCTGTCCATCTTCAACCATCTGCAGACGTGGGACCTCTCCTGCCTCCGCCGCCCGCTTCATTCTCCGCAGACATGGGACCTCTCCTGAAACATGGTAAGTGAAAAAGTAATTTTCCTCGATTGTAAGACGCCTTCGATTTGGCCCTTACAAATCGAGGAAATACGGTAGTAACAATGACGATCGTTCTGATTTTAGGCCTAAACCAAGCTGTACAGTGTAATCACAGAGTGCCATCAGGATGGAAACCTAACTGACCTAGACTGTTCTCAATGCTGGTTACCATTAAGGGATAAACTTATTTCAGATAATAGACTTGTTGATAATAAATAAGTGTAGGTTCCAGCCCAATTTTAAATGCGCTTTGGAGACCCCACAAAACACTTCAATAGAGGTGATCATGATGAATAAGCAACAGTAATTGCGTGAGAGATAAAGGGCCCTTAAATTTAAAGTTTATGTAACTGCAGTCTTTATCTTAGCAAATGTTAGTGTTTAATTTTTGTGTTTTTAAGTTTGGCGCACATTTGACACTAAATACAATACTATATCATTTACAAGTGCTTGTTACTATTCTAAGTGTAAGGCTGTGATTATAGTGTGCACAGCGCAAACAAAATGCAGCAGCACGATCAGGCCGGCCATAGTGCACGTCAGCAAGAGCAACCGCGCATCAAAATTTTGAGCCGACAAAAAAATAAATTACATTTTTTTCCCCACGCAACGGCCGCGTCACGTGAATGGTTCAGCCAATGAGGGCGATCCAGGGTGGTGACACCTCCGCCACACATCCCATCTAGAGTGCGCTCACCTCTCGGGTAACAGGTGCGCGTGATACGCTCCGTCGCACGCCTGTACTATAAACAATGCCTTAGTGCAGCGGCGCGCAAAGTGGGGGGGGCGCGGGGTTTACAGAGGCCCCCGCGCGCTTCCTGAAGGCATTTAAATTAATACCGGGGGAGATGCAGGGCCTCTATAAACCTTACTTACCTTGATTCAGACGCATTGCCATGGCAACGCGCTGTCAAATGATGCCGCTGGGTCATGTGACGTCACGTTGCCAGGACGTGTGAATCAAGGTAAGAGTGGTGGGGCGCGAGGGGGAAAGCCAGCAAGGGGGGTGGGTGTATAGGGAGAAAAGATTGCGCTCCCCTGCCTTAGTGTCTAATAATACACCATTATTTCTAGTGGCTGCATTAATTTGAAATAATTTAATGAAAAGGTATTTTAAACATGTTCCTATAGGAACAATGCATCATCATATCATTGCCGTTAATTGAAAATATCTTTATATCAATTGACTATTAGGGTGTGCAACAATTACTAGGAATTACATTTCTCGCAGCTACCTTCCTTTTAATGTAGGTGGTATAATGGACTTTCTAGTTATGTTCTGCGCTAAGCAGCAATGGTTCACACTGAACATCTGGATGTGCTCATGTGTGGTGTCTGTAGGTCAAATAAAAAAGGGCAAGGACACTATATGCACTATAAAAAAATAATACAAGCACACAACCAATACCCAACTCTGATTTTAGATTATTTACACCCTTTGTTAATTCATGTACTCCTTAATACACAATACATCATCCACTGGGAATTCAGAAATAAGGGTTGTACAGTTAATTATCCATTTATTCTCTGATAAAAAGACCGCCCATCAGGCCCAGACCTGCCACTAACCTTTAACCATGAATATTTATATACTTTAAAAAAAAAAAAATCTTTTAAAGAAGGTATTTCTACATTAATGTCATAAAAACCATCTACCGACAAAATGTTTAATGGTCTATGCACCCCATATACGATCGTTGTAATGCACATCTTGCATGTATGTATTACAGACTAATCTGAAGGAATAACGCACATCACAAAGCTAAAATTATAATAAAAAAAGTGTATTAAAAACAAAAACTTGGGAGTTCCAACATCGGAGCGTTCGATCTTTCTGTGGTGGGCTGTGACTGAACTCCCACAATCTTGTGTCCTATTCGACAAGAGAAATATCACTTCTGCTTAATAGAATGTCCACCAGAAGAAAATATTAAAAAAAAAAAAAAATATCAAAGCCAATTATACAAGTCTTGGCCATTTATGATTCCAACTGGCTTCTCCAATGGTGTTTTCCCCCACACTTCTTCAAATTCCTTGACAGGCAACAGCTGCCCATAAAAATGCACCTGCAGCTGTGAATCGAGCCAGGAAGACACGTCAGTGTCCACGGTCAACCAAACCAGGTTATAGTCTTCCATACACATCCGTTTTTTTTGTCCTTAGAAGTGGATGAGAATTGCGCAGGGCGTTTGGTCACAAATAAACACAGCGCTCAGTCACGGGTAAAGAATCAGGGATAGGACTTTACTTCAGCCACACACAGCTCTGTGCGTTAAAAACACATCGGTGAATTATTGTACAAGCAAGATAAGAACTAACAGATACACAAATCGGAAAAGGACTAATTTGTCTCATATTATACTCCGTTACTGCTAAGACAAAACCGTAAAAAAAAAAAAAAAAATTAAAAAAAAAAAAAAAAAAGGGATGGGGAAAAAAACCAACACTGGAAACCCCTTTTAATTCCTTTGCCCTCAAGGGAGCCAGCAACAGATTGCAAAGCAATATAACATGCAAGACAATACATTTCTGGCCTCTGACAGCAAACAGGTTAATGACCTTAACATTGAAATGCAGATTCATTTGTTGCTCTGAATCTTCACCACAAGCTCGGTCTTGCAGAGGGTATTCATTATATGGATGAGAGCCAGGGGTGGGGCAACTCCAGTCCTCAAGGGCCACCAACAGGTCAGGTTTTCAGGATATAGTCATAATGACTGAGCCACCTGTGCTGAAGCAGGGATATCCTGAAAACCTGACCTGTTGGCGGCCCTTGAGGACTGGAGTTGCCCACCCCTGGGACAGACCTTAAATTAATAAAAGCTAAAAGTTAGGTATAGCTTTTTTTCTTCTTCTAAGAATAAAAAATAAAATAAAAACGTGGAAACGTTCTTTTGTGAAGGTGTAATATCTGTCCGTATTCTTTAATTAGGAGATCAGCAGGGAAGGAGGAATATTTGGAAAATAGCAATGTTTAATGCCATTTTTGTTGAGGGGAAAATAAAGGTCCAAACGGTGCTATTAAAATAGAAGTCATAGTGGCAGATGGGAATAATTTTGATGCACTATACCTCAAACATGGTCCACTTAGAATCAGTGGTATTTTTGTTAAGTTAAACCTAGCTGACTAGTGCCTTTAAAAACAACTTATAAGTGTATGAATTGTTTTATTTTTACCTTTTTCATGCCTAAATATGAAGTTTGGGGTGAATTTTACTGCCTCTACCTCAAATTTAGCTCGTGCATGTCACTCCCAACCATAAGTTCCCATTTCAAATGAAAACATTGGAAAAATGTCCAGACTTTCAAAAATGCTTAAAAAATACTTGTCCTAAAAATGAAAAAGAAAGACACAAATCAGCTTGTTTTAACCTATTATACATATCAGTGTCATCAGTGGGACTTCACCTTTAACGGCAATGGGGCTGTTTTATATAACTTCTTGCAGAGACCAATAATTCATTTTTTTAAAATAAAAACACAGAAGGACAGCCTGTTTCCTTAGTGGGTTAACCCCTTTGTGACTGGAGATGACCTGCAGCACTCCACTCAGCACACAAGGGTTAACTCCTTTGCTGCCCCCTGGGAGCAAATGGGGAGAGGTATCAACATTTTGGCAGTAACGACAACTGCCAGAATTTGTGGGATTTTGGTAGAAGGAAACAGCATAAGGGAAATACACTTCGTCAAGATATCTTTGCACTCAAGAGGCAACCGTGATACTGTTTATGAAGCAGTAGTGATACGCACTATGCAAGTGGGGTTTCTGAGATGCCATAGCAGCGTCTGAGCTGTCAGTGTCCCAAAACAGAGAATAGGACCCCCCCCTCTTTCTGATTTCTGTGGGTGTCGTTCTTCTCTTTGCTGGGCTTCCGGTTAAGAGCGGTGCAGGGGAGGTGAGGCTGTGTGTCACAACCCTGGTAAAAAGTGGGAACCCTGTCTGAAGTGGCAAAGCAGGCTCACTTGTTGACCATGTTTATGGCAAAGCCACTACTGTAACAAGTTCAAATGGGCTTGCAATGTAGTGTGTAAAATACACATATATATATATATATATATATATATATATATATATATATATATATATATATATATATATTATACATATATATTATACATACACACACTCCCTACAGGATCACCCCCTAACACTGCTCTTGCAACGATACAGTAGGTGGTGCCTGGCTCTAGCACAGTGTCACTGAACACTAGAAGAGATCTTTTCCTTAAAACAATCCCCCTCAAGCTCCAGTTAAAAAGACATTACAGTTCCTAACACAGGCTGATCACCTTGCACACAGGTGAAGAATCCTCTTCGGATTGCCGTTTTGTCTCTGTGCCCTTCCTCAGTTTCCCACGGCTGAGATTTAGGGCTTCTAAGTCCCCTCTCCCGCTCAGATCCAGCGGGGTGGCTTATTTTTAATCTATACATATAGGGAAAGGGGGGAGGGGAGGAGTAGTAGTGGATGAGTTTAGATGGGGAGAAGAGGGCAGGGTGAGAACGTTGCATTCACAGTTTAGTGCTTGCCCCGCCGTGTGTATAAGAATGAGGTGTTTGGGGATGGGTTTTGGGGTTGGAAGGACAGAAGGATCCAACGCACGCTTAATCAGACAATTCAACTTCTGAGTCCTCTTTCGCTTTGGTCAGCTCCTCGTGGATCTCTCGCACCATTAGGATGCGGGTCAGCATGCTGTCCAACGTGCCCGGGTCTATGGGCAGGGTGGAGAACCACATGGGGCTGTTCGGCACGCAGGAGCGCTCTGGCTGCAGGTAGAAGACGTCGCTCCGCTGCTTCACGCTTTCAGAACTGCTTGGGGGACGAGAGCAGAGAAGAGGCGGATAAAGCAACCGAAAACCAAGGCAGTGTTCAGAAGACTCGAGATGGAATAACGCAATAAGTTTCATAGATTTTCTTCTATAGCACTGAATTAGTCCCTGCCCCGTTCATTTATTTTCCAATTTGTCAGGGATAGTATTTACATTTGCATCTTTTTTTGGCACAAGATAATTGTTATTGTTTTCATAAAGAACAGCAAGTTATTTTTATATCTTTGTTTTATTTCATATATTTTTTTTAACATGGTCGCTTACATCACATTACTTTTTTGCCCCGTTTTTTCCACGTACAAGGGTATATAGGTACCAGCACTGTGGTATAGCCAATTACAAAAAAAAAAATAACCCAGAACAATAAAAAAAGATACCTTTGAAGACTGAACCATATATGTCTTTTTAATTAATCTTTGATCAATTAGATTGTAAGCTCTCCAGGGCAGGAATTTATTTTCCCATTGTGCTTTTGTTAGAATACAGGGAGGTATAGTACAAGTGCCTCAAATGTCTAGATTTGCAGCGCTGCGTACTATGTTGATACTAGACGCACACAGGCGCACGCACACAGGCGCACGCACACTTAAGCGACATCTATTTAAATCAATAATTCTATGAAATCCCTCGCACAATTATCACAGATCAGAGCTCTTGGGTAAACCTAGTGTTAGCACCCTTCTGGAGTCAGATCTATCCCCAACTTACCATTTGGACAGGTAAAATTCGTACAGCCTCACAGGGCACCTCAGAGGGTTGTCCGTGTTTTCGGCCATCTCCATTACAAACTGTCCATCTTCCCCCTCCGTCCGCTTCCGCTTGCCCAGTGATAATTTCTCTGCAGAGAGGAGATGAATTACTGCATCAGGCTAATGATTATGTCCCTGCGTCTCTACCAGGATTTGTATTACATTATGTTAGTGAGAAGGAAGCAGGTACACTGAACATGTCAGGCATGCTGCAATGTCCCATTACATTGTATGCCTCTTAGGGCGTTCAATAAACTGCAATGGTTGGGGCACTATCGCACAGCAACTCTCATCGTAGTTTGCATGTGATAATGCCCCGATCTGCATTATTATAATGAATCCCCCACTTATAGGCAGCTATGGGAGGCTAAACGCATATATAAACATTATATAAAAGCGCCATGTTCGTTTTCAAGGTTTTGAAGAAGCAAGACCCACAGGGGGCCGAGAACCTCCCCCACCCCCCAAAATACAGCACAGCCTGAGCCTTTCAGTTTCTGCCCCTACAATATGGCACCCACCATGTTCCAGCTCTGGTTTCTGGTAGGGTGGGATAAAGCGCAGGTAGGTGGTCTTGGTGTTGTATTTGAGGGTCTTCGTGCGCCTCATGACGTAGGCGAAGGAGAGTTGCTGGTGCTCGCTGACCGTCTTCAGCTGGAAGTATTTGGTGGTGAAAAACAGCAGGGTGTTGAGCAGGACGATGGGGGAGTAGGCACCCAGCTGCTTGCACTCCCATAGGTGCTCCTCTTCAATCCTTGAGAACATGAAACCTGGAGGGGGCGGAAGAGCGTGCACAGCCCGTTATTTAACATTTCTTTTCTTGGGGTTGAGGAGGAGCGCTGGATCTCGTGATATGTGAAAAGATATAGATATATATAGTGCAGATGGTAATTCACTGCTTTAAATGATGTAAAACATAAGAAATGAACTCACAAAGAACGTATAAAATCACTGCATGTCAGAGATCCTTCTCTCTCTGACTGGAGCCCTTTATGTTACTGGAGTCTGTATCCTCTCAGTGAAGTGGATGATATGAAAATAAAGAAAACCACAAATAGTGCAAATAGTATGAACTATACAAATGTATTATGCACAGACTGTGAGGGGAAAGTGAAGCACCGAACAGCAGCCTGCTTCTATCGGCGGTTCTCTCCACCACCCAACTTTATTATGGAAAATGTGAGTTTCCTGACTACCTGTGCATAATACATTTGTATACATTTGTATAGTTCATACTATTTGCACTATTTGTGGTTTTCTTTATTTTCATATCATCCACTTCACTGAGAGGATACAGACTCCAGTAACATAAAGGGCTCCAGTCAGAGAGAGAAGGATCTCTGACATGCAGTGATTTTATACGTTCTTTGTGAGTTCATTTCTTATGTTTTACATCATTTAAAGCAGTGAATTACCATCTGCACTATATATATCTATATCTTTTCACATATCACGAGATCCAGCGCTCCTCCTCAACCCCAAGAAAAGAAATACTTCACATCCTGGGATTAGGAACGATCCCAAAAGAGGAAGTTGAGCTGCTGTTGTACACTGGTTTTAATTTATTTTATTTAACACTATATGGTGATAGGTTTATTGTGTGTACTTAAGGTGTGTCACTTATCACACTAATTACTATATTGTTTAGGAAGCGCCCAGTCCATCCACTTCCCCCACTCCCCCACCCACCGTTATTTAACATACCAGCTTCTTCTAGAAGGAAGATTGTAACCTCATTCATGTGAATGAATCTGCACGCATAAAGAGAAGAATGCCTCGCAGCATACAGAATAGGCAACGCAGACTGTAAGCTCGCGTATATTGCATATTTATCTTTACATAATTGAAACCAGAAGATCTTAAACAATATGATGCTCAGGAGTTTTGAGCTCGCTAAAAACTATGGCCTTATGAACAATTCAAAGGTAAGACTCTTGCATCTTCACACAGCGCCTCAAAACCTGCTCCATTCACCCCATTGTCCCATCAAACAGCCCTTATATTGCAGAGAGAAATACGTTTAACTTTCTATGCATTTTAAACATGGATATTTCCCTATAGGTTTTGCTGGCACATTACACAGCAAATCCTGGGATAAGTCCAGGCCCAGAAAACACACTGGTCTTAACCGTGCCTTGTACAGTGGAGGGTTTGTCACTTTGCTGCCCACCATAACCTTATTGCACCTGCTTTGCATATTAAGAGCAGCAGTCCCTGAAGTTCGCAGAGCAGACTTACCGTTGGGTAATATGGGCGGGTGCCAGTTTTTCAGCAGCTTTGTAAGTTCCACCATGAATCTGGAGTATGGTTCTGTGAAGATGTTGTCTATCCTCCCGTTCTCAAAAAGGTACTGGGAGGGAAATGGGAAACCAAGCGGAGTCACAATAGTGGCTGCAACTGAAAACTTCTATTTGTATAGTCACACAGACTTTATACAAGAAAAAGATCAGGGTAGTGTATGTGTGTGTGTGTGTCTACACGTGTGCGTGTGTGTCTACACGTGTGTGCGTGTGTGTCTACACGTGTGTGCGTGTGTGTCTACACGTGTGTGTGTGTGTGTGTCCACGTGTGTGTGTGTCCACACGTGTGTGTGTGTCTACACACGTGTGTGTGTCTACACGTGTGTGCGTGTGTGTCTACACGTGTGTGTGTGTGTGTGTCCACGTGTGTGTGTGTCCACACGTGTGTGTGTGTCTACACACGTGTGTGTGTCTACACGTGTGTGCGTGTGTGTCTACACGCGCGTGTGTGTGTGTCTACACACGTGTGTGTGTGTCTACACGTGTGTGTGTCTACACGTGTGTGTGTGTGTCTACACGTGTGTGCGTCTACACGTGTGTGCGTGTGTGTCTACACGCGTGTGTGTGTGTCTACACACGTGTGTGTGTGTGTCTACACGTGTGTGTGTCTACACGTGTGTGTGTGTGTGTCTACACGTGTGTGTGTCTACACGTGTGTGCGTCTACACGTGTGTGCGTGTGTGTCTACACGCGTGTGTGTGTGTCTACACACGTGTGTGTGTGTGTCTACACGTGTGTGTGTGTCTACACGTGTGTGTGTGTCTACACGTGTGTGTGTGTGTCTACACGTGTGTGTGTCTACGTGTGTGTGTGTCTACACGTGTGTGTGTGTCTACACGTGTGTGTGTGTGTGTCTACACGTGTGTGTGTGTCTACACGTGTGTGTGTATGTCTACACGTGTGTGTGTCTACACGTGTGTGTGTGTCTACACGTGTGTGTGTGTGTCTACACGTGTGTGTGTGTGTGTCTACACGTGTGTGTGTGTGTCTACACGTGTGTGTGTGTGTGTGTCTACACGTGTGTGTGTGTGTGTATCTATATACATATATCTTCACAAGGGACAAAACGTTGCCAAAGTGTTATATTTTGGATATGCTGATGGATGAAATAAATAACTGTTTTTACTATCTGGAGTGCTGTGGACACACACGGTGTATGAACCTTTATTATAATAAAGATACAAAAGGAAATGATTGCACTTGAGATTAGTGCATTCGTCTCCTCCTTGCGGTCGTGTGCCGCTGGATGTCACTACGGGTACCCGCACTGCACGGGTAGTGAGCACGCCTTCCTTCACCCAACGCGTTTCGCGTGTCTCGCTTCCTCAGGAGTATTGGTAGTGCAGGGGATGAATAAAGTCTGTGCTTAAATAGTCCATTTAACCCATTGTATGCTCATTTTATCAATTTAGTATGAACATATCAAATGAAAAAATATATAGAATTTCTACATTATAATTGGACAAAGTAATATGAATGAACTATTTGTGTTTCTGCATTATAGATGGACAGTGAAAGTTTAAAAAAAAAAAAAAAAAACCATCATGCTTAATTGAGGAGTGCTATAGGATAAGGGGGTTTAATGGAACATTCTATAATAGACATTTAGACATTCTTGGGTATAGCAATGTTATACATAGGGTAATATCAGGAGCAAACTGCACGGTCTACCTTACAAAAAAAAACTACTTGTAGATCTTTGACAAGGGTGACCTGTGCACATGTTTTGAGAGACAAAGGTACTGGAAAGATTACATAAATATAAATCACCAATGGGAACAGAATTAATAGTCCTATGGTGTTAATAGAATAGCAAGCAGTGGCCATTGAAAATAAACAAAAATAAAATATATTTAATTTTTTTTAAATAAAAATACTAACTAAAAAGAAAAAACTTGAAGTAAAAAAAAAAAAAAACACGAATAATACACTGCTATGGCCCAATGGTCCTTTAGAAAAGCTGCTAGGTCAATGTCCATGTCCAACCCCTTTGGTGTTAAAAAGTTTGAAGTGTATGTATCCAGATTTCCCACATAAAAAATAATAAAAAGTCACCTCCTCGTCTAGACTCCATCTGTGCTAGTGTTTAGATAAATTGTGCGACAAGTAGCCTCGCTCTGATCTCTCGTGTGCCAGAAACCTAGTTCTCAGAGTCCGTTTCGTTCTACCTACATACTGCAACCTACATGCATGTTCCATGAGCTACGATGACAAAGGATGTATTCTAATGAAATGTTTTGCCGGTGTTAGTGGACTATCAATATATAAATTGCCTTACCTGTACATTTCAAGGCAAAAATAATAAACAGTCGACTTTTAAACATTTAAAATGAAAATGCATTAATTACAATACGTCCTTTGTCATCTACCTCATTGAACATCCATGTAGGTAGAACAAAACACACTGAGAACTAGGTTCCTTGAACACGAGAGGTGCTACTAGTCGCACAATTTATCTAAACACTTTAGTGGGGCGCATACTAATGATCACAAGGAGTTAACAGTGAAGGGAATTGAAGCATGGATTGCTTACATACCCTGCACTACCAATATGGCTGAGGAAGCGAGATAAACTCGCAAAACACGTCGAGGGAAGGGAGCGCTCACACTAGCTGTGCAGTCCGGGTACTCGTACTAAGTCACGTCACCCAGCGGGACGCGACCAGAAGGAGAGGACTCCAGCATTCAAAGGAACAACGTTATGATTTTCACCAGCTGGATCCATAAAAGACTCCACTGATGTGCTTATTTAAAGCACTAATCTTGGGAGTGCAAATCATTTGATTTTGTATCTTATAATAAAATAGATGGCCCCTTGTGTGCTCTTCTATTGGTTCAGAATTTATGCAAAGATTTGGGAATGATTACCTTTGAAGAGGAAGCACCCAGAACCGCTTTCAAATTTTGACTGGATTTAACCCTACCTAGTGAGGACCAGTTTGCTTTTGGCGTGTACACCACACACTAGAGAGAACCCAGACAGCCCCTTCAATTGAAGTGCACTCCTGTAAACTAATGTTGGTCTATAATGCATTAGAATGTAATGAAGCAAAACAGTTAAACGTCGCTTTTAATGTGTGTAAATTTAGGGATTAGAGTAGAAGTGTTTAAAGTGAACTCGAGAGAAAAGGTTCGGAAAGAAAACAAGTGGCCAAGTAGCAAAGACACCAGTAGCTACATAGACAGAGACAACAAAAGTAGCGTTTTTGTCGAGTAAAGAGCGGCATCCTACTGATCCACTCTGCCCCCTCCCAGTGCTCAGACATCATGGTATTTTACGTCACTCCTGATGTCCAACGTGATGACATGCCCAAGGCGCGTTTCAGTCAGAACAGCTTGTTTGTTTGATAGATGCGAATAGTATTATTTTGATGGAGACATAGCTGAATTATACATGGGAAGGCCTGGGGAAACTGCCTGCTCTTGCCTACCCACACTCTTTACCTGTGTGCTGACACAAGCATCCCACTAAGGCAAATTTTGTTATGCTACCAATAACCCGGTTATCTTTCACAGGTATTTAATGTCTTAAACCTCCCACTGGTATGGGGGGCCTGTAACACACCGCAGCGCAATGCATTGCTGGCAGCAAAAGGGTTAAAAAGGTTTAAGACTGGTCTGAATGGTTTTGTTTGCTTTAACGCGAGTGCCTGCATGTGCTCTACTGATATATGTTAGAGACTATTCTTTAGCATGCATGTGTCTGTCCTGCTGCACTGCATGTTACCTGCTGGACTCCAAGGCACAGGTACAGGATGCTGTCTGCGTCGTACTTCTCCCCGTTTGGCCGGCGTACGTCCTGGATGAACTGACACAGGCCATAGCTCAGTTCCCCAAAGGTACAGGAAAGAAGGTCTTCCTTCAGCTTCATGGGACGGACTATAGAGCAAGACAGGGAGAGGGAGGGGTCAGAGCCACTGCAGACAGATTATTTGATGCACACGGGTGCAGAGGTTAAGAGAAACGCTTATGTTTCTACTATTAAAGCCAGCCGACGTCTAAGACAAAGTCTCTGCTGCTGTACCACGCACAGGAAGCAGAGCATAAAGTGTATTGTTTACACATTTTTGTAACGCCATAAAGCTCCCCTCTGCACCACCAATATTAGAGGGTAACTTTGAGAAAGATGCTAGTTTAGGTACCAGTTTACGTAGATATTAAAGCAGCAATTTCCTCATTGTATGAGTTTAACGCTCTTAATTATGGGATTGTCCCATGACCATGTCCTGGTTTTAGTGTGTGTTAAAGATCATGATTTTTTTTTAATCTTTAGCTTCTGAGGTTACCATGGAAGCTTTTAGACTGCACTGGGCTCTGGGGAGAGCTCCATTTGAACCGCAAGGACACAGTATTTCAAACATCTCCTGAACGGAGTATCAGATTTTATCAAATAAAAACAGCTTTGGAAATGGCAAGAAAAAAAAGTCTATTAGTAAGTGTAAAATATATGGGGAAAATGTTGATTAGCTTGGACTGCTGCTTTAATGTACCCTGTGTGTGTATATTGAAAAGGACGGATCCTTAGCAAACACAGGGATAGAAACTGATGGCAGGCAAGAGATAGGCCCCAGCGAGTCTCTCAGGCATACTCTGCTTCTCACACTGAACAGCGTCGTACTGTGCTAGATAAAAAAAAAACCTTTATAAAAATGGTGGATCCTTGTTTAAGAATGCAGTTATACAACATACAATCAATGTGGTGTGTTTTTTTTTAGAGTGACGATTATTCAAGTTGTTTTGCAGCGCTGTAAAAACAGAAAGGGAGAAAACCTTATTAAAATAACTTCACTTTCAAAAACAAGCAGTGGCAATCCGTACCACCTGGTACCATTACACTGACGTGTGTGTTCGTAAACAGAGAAACCACCCTATCATTTTACACCACTAGCAAAGTGAAAATTGCCGCCAATGAAACAGTTGTAGGAACAAAGCCTGTTGATGACAAATGCACAGTACACACCAGATATTTGCAGTGTTCTGAAACACTATTTCAAAAGGCACGTGAACCACGGTCTCATCAACAATACTATTGGTTTCCGCGTGCTTAATTTGACTTAAAAGCGTGGTTACATGTTTGAGCCAAAAAAAAAGTCTCATTTCTGCACCAATCAGGCTTCCCCTATTGGGTTTTTGTTCTAAAAACATCTGTTTGCATTTGACAGAATGAGCCCATACGCCAGCTAATCCCATCCCTAACACCAACCTGTGCAAGGACAGCCGCACGAGCGGAGGGACAAAAGGAATACACCAAAATTGAACCCTGGAAGTGAGTTTTACAGATAAAAAGAATAAAAACTTAATGATAAATAATGTCTTTCACCTCCAGAGTTTTCATGAGTGGGGGAAGGTTCTCCCTGCTCCCCCCCCTGCGGCTCGGAGGGGGGGCAAAGTGGTGCCTCGGAGGGTCCTTGACAGGGTGAGAAGAAAGTAAGGAAGAGGTTAGAGGGAAAGCTGGGCAGGGAGGCAACATACCCCCATGAAGGGCTGTATTGAACCCTCTGCTGAGGTAGTTATCCCCTTGTCACTGCCCAATGGTAGGGTCTGTACACACTGTGCATCGCTGGAGAACGTGGTCTTAGAAGGGCTGGGATTAGTGGGACCGCCACAGATGATCACGGTAGTCAAACGATTCAGCACTCCTTAATTTCTACCTATAATTCTTTATACGCGTTCATAAATTGGAGGGGGGGGGGGTGGGGGGGTTTGGACAGTTGGAGGGAAAAACTGCAGCGTTTTATCATCCTTTGATCCATATACGGAGGCTGCCAATGCTCTGCTCCTTGCTGGCACATCTGGCAGCGAAGGGAAAAAATGTGACATTGGTCCGGAATCTAAAAGGGATAAAAGATGCAGCGCCCCCGCAGAGCAGCATATATCGGAGGTGCAATAAAGAGACAGCTTAGCCATGTAACATGTCCCTACCGTGTGTTAGCAAAGTGTGTAGAACATTTCCCCCAAGCAGAGTACTGGGAAACTCGATATGAAATGTGTGAATGTGAATGTCAAAAAGCAAGACGCACAGACGCACAGACGCACAGACACTATAGCATTCAACAAAGTTAACCATGAGCAAAACATGGATTTTCTAAATACCTGAAGTGACTGTCCTTGAGATTTATTAATTGACATTGCAATGTCAAGCTTCACTGGAAACTAAAGTTGTTCGAAATTGAAATGTGTCGGTAGGGAGCAGCGAGATTCATGGTAGGAAGAGGTTTTCTCCCTCAGCACAGCCTATTAAAATACCATACACTTCAAAAGTCTGGAAATGTCCAAGTTAAGGTGACAACCTTAACTCACCCCCGTGCATCGCTCATGTCATCAGCAAAGCATGGGGGGGGGGGGGGTGGGAGGGGGGGGGTTATGGGGTGTCGGGGAGTTAAGGTTGCATGTCACCTTAAAATGTCGACATTTCCAGACTTTTGAAGGGTTTGCTTACAAACCTTAACTACACAAATTAAATTTTTTCAATTTAAAAAAAAATTGTGTGTGTCTGACCGTATGTATGGTGTGTGTGTACAAGTTTGTGTATGGTAATAAGAGAGCGTGTGCGTGTCAGAACCATAGCTCCAAGACCATGAAACCTATCTATTTACACAATACAATCTTGCCAAATTTGATTAAAATCAATGCAGTTTTGAAAGGTTCAGTCCACCATCTTGATTCAAAATGACGTCCAAATGTATCCAGACAGACAAAATCCTGCTCCTTGACCTCAGGAACCATCATGCAAAATTTGGTTGCGATATCATGAGTCCAAATGCATAGCAAACAGACAACAGACAACAGACAACAGACAACAGACAACAGACAACAGACAACAGACAACAGACAACAGACACAGACACAGACACACACACACAACACTGACACACACACAACACACACACACACACACACACAACAGACACACACACACACACAACAGACACAACAGACACAACAGACACAACACAGACACAACAGACACACACACCACAGACACAACAGACACAACAGACACACACACCACAGACACAACAAACACACACACACCACAGACAACACACACACCACAGACAACACACACACCACAGACACACACACACACACACCAGACACAACAGACATAACAGACATAACAGACACACACACACCACAGACACACACACACCACAGACACACACACACACACCACAGACACAACAGACACACACACACCACAGACACACACACACACACACACGTATTGTAGAAGTTAATACAGTTTTATTCAGGGAATTCCACATATTCCTGAAAGGTCTCCAAGGGAGGACTACAAAGTCAAATACCCTGAATAAAAAATGTGTTTGAACTACGAGTGCCGGCCCTCCTTATTTACATTCCATCATCTGCTGTGTACAAGGACTCTACTGCTTTCGTGAAACCTACCTCCAAACTTCATGTCGTCTGGATCTTCTTGCAAGTTTTTCCACCGCACCCAGTTCTTCCAGGCGTTCACTCCGTACATGAACTTCAATGTGGAGCCCAGCGCAGAGCAGCCAGGGTATGTTCCCTGCATCAGGTTCCGCGGCTCTACGGCCACAACAGCCTTCTTCCTTCCCTGCGGAGCGCAACAAGAGCTATAAATGCAAGGCGGGAGGAAGGCAGACCAGATACAAAGGATTTTGGTAAAGGGATTCCTGCCCATCCTCGAACACCAAAGGTGATATAGGAGAACACTGCTGTGTGCCCTGCAGTACTATAAAAGAAAACATTTTATACTGCGACTCCAACACGTCCTCAAGGATAACCAAGGGTGGGAGGTTAGGTAACAGAATCGGATGGTAAACGAACCTCTGGCAGTAAAAGGGTTAACCCCCTATGTTGACAAGGGGTGTTAGCAATGTATTGCAACTCTTCTGGGCCTGAAAGCACATGGGATAGCAGAAATATTCCACCGAGGTAAAAAGATAAATATACATAGCCGGGATTAGTAGAGACGGAGCACATCCTGCGGTGTCTGCTTTTTATGGTAGTGAACCAAGACACAAGCGCATCATACGGTACTCTACAGGGTGCAAGGGGCCCTCACTCACCCGTCTTTTGGGCTGTGGGAAGCCATCTCTGTGTTTCCGTCTGGCTCGGGTGCGAGCCAAGAGACTGGAACCTTTGCTCAGGGGGTCAAACGTTTCTGTGAAGGAAGAGATGAAGAAAGGTTAAAATGGACTGACATTTAACATTATGAAGCATAGTTTTTACTTTGCAATTATCCCACGTTTTGGTACAGAAAGAAGTTTGGGACATATGAGCCCCACTGTGCCCAGGACAGACCTGTTGGGAAGTCAGCCTCCAAGTCCTGCTCTGTATCCACTCTGGAGAGCTGCCGGATCTCGGGATCTGGCTCAGGCAGGTTGTTGGACCTCAAGGTGTAGTGGTTCAGTTCGTCCTCCCAGCTGTGCGGTGTAGATACTGCCTCCGATTCCAGATCTCCGCTGTACGTGCTGCCCTGGTCTGTCAGATGGGAGGAAAAAGTCTGTAACTATGCAAAGTTTAACTTGTGTAAAACAAATACGTACTTCTCTCAGCTAGGATTAAAGTGAACTAATAGCAGCGACATGTTCTATAGACTATATAGATTGACAATGTCTATACGCAGTGGTCGACAAATCACCAAAAAATCTACTTGCCGAACAAAAAAATCTACTCGCCACCTAGTACCACACGTGTGCTGCTTGGGCCAATAGGAGCTCGCCACGATGTTAAATCCACTCGCCTGGGGCGTGCAAATGTATAGGTTTGTCGAACACTGTCTATACGTATCAAACAAGTATAAATATATTTTTTTTTTCACTGTCTTCACACTAACCAAATGCTTTGTATTTGTATCTCTTTTGTGGACTATTTGTAAACGTTTCTATATGCTTGTTCATCTAGATTCTATTGTATAACTAATGAAGGCAGCATAATGTTAAGGCGAAAGAACAGTAATTGCCAGATAATTCAAATAAGACCTGGGAAAATATAAGCCAACTTATTTTCACACAAGAAAATAAAATTTGACTGCAGGGGAGACCGAATCTTTCTAAGGAAGTCAATTGCATTAATAAAAGGCTTTAAATACTTTTTTTGCCACTACGTGAGATTGCCTCTCTGAAGAACATACAGCATTGTCAGTGCAGCCATGCAGAATTTCCCCAATATATGGAGGGGGAAATACATTACAAGACATCACAAGCAAAATCACCATCTGTATCTGTCTCATGCACTCACAATGCAAAATCAATGCGCGGCAATACACACACTAGACAAGATATGCAATAGACCAGTGATGTACCGGGCACCAGAAATTACCCGGCCATATTTAAAGCACCCGGAACCGGCCCAGGGCACTGGGACCCGGTGCCGGATATTTCCGTCCTGCTCTGCTCCCTCTGACCTTCTCTTTGAGAACGGCAGGAGCAGAGTGTCACGGGAGACCAGTGCTTTTAACACAAAAATTACCCGGATCCTTTGATTAAAAAAAAAAAAATGTATCTCACGTTTTTGTTCAATGTATTTACACAAGAAACACACACAGTGTTTATTCGTGTTATTTTGTATATCAAGCGTACTGGGATTGGGCAAAACGAAATAAAATGTCCATGGAACAAACTTCACGAAAATAAAGTCTCTAGGCAATTCCCAGGAGCGGGGTTGGTGCGTAAATAGACGTAAAAACAAAGAAAAAGCAGGCACCGTTTCTCAGGAAAAAGCAAAAAATGAAAATAAAGTCAAGGAGAGCGTTTTGCCCTAAAAAACAATAATTTAATGGACCAGCAAACAAATACAGCTATATTGCGGGGTACAAGTGACCCCCCACCAACGCGTTTCGAGCGTGAGCTCTTTATCAAGGTGACCAATTAATGTACTCAGCAGTCTGCTTAAATACCCTTAAAAACGTGCTGTCGTCCATTCGCGGTCCACTTCCTGGAACTCCTCCGGAGTGACGCATGCGTAATGACGGCAGCACGTTTTGTACAAACTAACACAACTTTATTAACAAAAAAACAATGAAATGTTTAAAACGCTATATCCACATAAAAAGAAGACATAGAAGCACTGGATATCCTTTTCAGTAGTAGAAAGACACAAAAAACAAATATAAATTTAAAAAGAAACATCATAGTTATATGAAAATCTCTAATAAAAGAAAAAGAATTGTCTAACAAGTGGGAAATTGAATATCAATGTTTTAAAGTAATGCTCTAATTTATTTCATATTGATAAAAATTAAGAATGCCCACTTGAAAAGAAAAAGATGTGCAACAAGCTGTATAGCCAGGAGTAGAAAACTGAATCTATTTATCAATATAAATATTGATGTATATAATAACGAATAATCACACTGTTACCCCAACGCGTTTCGTCTAACAAGAAACCAGAAACCCTCTGGAAGAAGTCTTATTAGACGAAACGCGTTGGGACATTATTTTCACATTTGCACAGACTGCACTAGACCCTTGGGAGCTGTCTGGAGCGCTGTACCTCCTCTATGTGATGTCCCCTGGTGTATGGCCATCACTGGGGTGTATTGAGAGTTGGGACCAGTTGTTTCAGTGTAGCCTTTTTTTGGTAATCTGGGTGCAGTTCTGTTTTTTGCTTTTATCAAAGATTTATTTTCTTTTTCCTTGCGTCCTTTTCCTTTCTCAACTGGAAGTATCCTGTGATTCCAGAACCACTCTCTGAAGTTGGTTACTTTAACAACCAAAAGCTAATTATTTTCACATAAAATGTGAGTGCACATTTTGCTCTAGTATTCAATTAATACTCGCATATACAGTATTACACTATTTGTGTTTCATCTGTTCCATTGAGAATATCCTGCTACCGGTGAGCCTGCACGACACTGCGAGTCCTGCTGCTGGAGACGGTAACATCATCAGAGGTGTCCTGATAACGGAGAGTCTGCAACACCAGTGTGGTTAAACTTAGCAACCGAAATGCCCGCTTCATTTCACTGCAATGTGAGTGCAATACTTTCTCTGCTCATACTGCTATATAAAATATTACACTATTGCGTGTCTCTTCTTCTCTTTATATATTTCCAATTCTGATGAGATTGTGCGCGCTTGGAACCCTCCCCTTCAACTACTCAAGTGGCCCAGAACGAACCCACTTGTTATCCGGTGCAGCACCCATCAAGGGAATCTTTATATATTGTCTACAGTGGGACTATAAGTATCCTTTTTAGCTCACAGTATTTTTGCGCTTGTTCTTTCCCCCTCTTTATGGTATGCCAAGGGTCATGCGCCAACATCACACCTGTGCCGCTTAGCATACCGGACCAAGCCCCCTTTCCGGCAGCAGAATGTCTACCTCTGTCCCGGAAATCTGGCAGGGAAACCCGTTTATATTTACTTCCCTCTACTTCACAGTTTAGAGTGTCGGTGCCCTTTTAAGTCCGGACTTTTCTAGACATTCTGGAGTCATCTCAGCGTGATGTCTTGGAAGTCCTGACTTAAGTTTATGCATGACTCACTGGCCGGAATGGCTGGCCATATCTCTGGGGATCACTGTACTTGAAGGTGCCCCGCCTGCTTGAATGTAAAATGCCCTTGCGCTCTATAATTTTAATACACCAAAAGAGGGAGACTTTCATTCACTACTTTTCACAAAAGTTAGAGACATAAAACATAACTGCTTTACTGTTGGGACCCCAGCAGCATTCATACCAAATTTCATAGCGCTGGCACCCTCCTAACCCGAGTTAGCTCCCTGTGTCTGCGCTGTGTAAAAAAGCGGCTGGCATTTTTAAAACACATTGTTTGCTTTGCGGTTTGGCAGTGAAACAGTGTTGCGATACTCAGAACTAATTCATAATTGCGACCGCACTTATACAATATAGCCGAGTATAACGATGTGGTAATTGTGGTTGCAATACTCGGAACTAATACATAACCGTGACCGCACTCATTCAATGTAACTGGGTATAACGATGTGGTTGCGATACTCGAAACTAATTCATAACGGTGAACGCACTCATCCGATGTAGCTTAGTATAATGCGTGTGGTCCCCTTATTCCTAGCAGGACACACAGACAATTCTAAAGCATTTACAGGCGTACAGCCAGCAGTGGGCTGCAGAACTGACAGTTCACATTTCCAATATGACTCGGGGGCACCCAGCCAGGCATAATATGTTTGTTTACTGGCCTGGGTACCCCCTCACTGTCACACAGAGCAGCAGAAGAGACTTGCCTGTAGCTGGCGGCAGAGGGCGACATCCTGGTGGCAGAGGGAGCAGAGGAAGACATCCTTCAGCCGGTGCGAGCAAAGGAACATGTGACGGGAGCTGGAGTGTTACTAGAGGACAGCAGGGTAGGAGCGCACTGTAGCAGCGGCAGACACCGGAAGTCGGTAGACTTACGGGTGGAACCGCTGGGACGTGCTCGTCACCGGCGTTACTCTTATAACGCTCCTGCCACATGTTCCTCTGCTCGCACCGGCTGAAGGATGTCTTCCTCTGCCAGATTTTTTTTAATCTGATTAAAATATATATATAAATTATATTTCTATACACATTTACAGACTCAACATGCACGCAGCCATCCAACAGGCAGTGCCATCAGTATCCACTCTGAGATCGTGCACATAAGGCCAGGGCCATGGTCAAAAAGACAGTGCTGAGGCGCGCTGAGGGGAAACATTATCCCTATCAGCACGGCTTTAGTCGGCGCTTCCGCAGGCGTGCAGAGGCGTGTGGAATTGCAGCCGACAGGGAAATTTAAGTTTTCCCGCTGAGGGAAGCGGAGGGACGGTCACGTGACTGCCAAAAGCCAATGGCAGTCCGTGACGTCGGCGCCGTGACGTGGTGCGCTAGCCCCGCCTCCCGTCCCGCCTGGCTCCTAAGTGCACACGCTGACGCTCATGCAGGGACAGAAAAAAAACCTCCTGCTTGAGCAGGAGAGCATGAGAGTCAGCGCTGCTGAGTGCTGTCAATGCTCCCATGTCCGAGGCCTAATGCATTGTCTGGCAAAACCTTGGAGAGCAGAGCAGCCTATTCTGAACACAAATTAACACCTGGGGCTAACAGAGGGGTCCCTGGCATGTCACAGACTCCTAAGACGCCAAGAGATGCGTTATCATTAGCTGAATACAATTGAGCGTGTAGAAGAGTGCTGTAAAGCAGGGGTGCGCAATCTTTTTTCCCTGCGCCCCCATCCCCCTCTACGCGCATCACACCCCCCCCACCTCCGGTGTTCTGTGCGTCATGTTGCCATGGCACGTGACGTCACATGACCCCGCTGCGTTATTTGACACCGCTTTGCCATGGCGACGTGTCTCCAGAAGCTGTCTGAGCCAAGTTAAGTGCAGTTTACGGAGACCTTTGACACTTCCCCGGCATTTAATTTAAGTGCCTTTGGGAAGCACGCAGGGCCTCTGTACACCCCGCGCAGACAATCTTGCACCCCCAGGACCCCTGCTGTAATGTATACAATAGATTTGCACAGTAAGGTTAGGATGAAAGGGAAACGTTTACAAGAATTTTGGCAAACATGACGCTTTCTTACCACCGTGGGACAGGGTTTTCTCCTTCTCTTCATCCTCCGCAATCATTTCTGCCATCTGGAGGATGTCAGCCTCGAAGGGGTCCGATGGGATCTTCTCCTTCAGATCCGCAATGGCGTCTATGATTTTGTCTGCATTGTCCAGAGTGGTTGGGATGAGCATGGGGACCGGGACCTGCAATAAGAACACACACAGCAACTACATCACACACAGCGGTCTGTGAGCGCCTACTTTACCTCGCCAACTGCTCCGAAAATTATCCGACTAATTAAGACACTGTTTGGATATTGCAGTATCACCCGCTTGTCCACACAACTGTACGTCTTGATACCAACACAAAAGGCTTTATCCAAAACACATCCCTCACTGCACCTGCTAAAACTAGACAAAGTCCATGTACATGAACAGAAGAAAGCTTTCATTTAAGCCATCTCCCAAATAGGTTTTTTTTAGACAATAAAAGAACCTTTAGCTCGTGTTCTAACAAGTGCTGTAATTTGAAGCCTCATTAGTTTTAACATGATTATCTTCTCCAGAAACAAGTCAAGTACTTTTTTAATACAACTTTGACCACAGTAGTCAATTGACCAACATGAGATTTCTCCATAGTTAGAGCTGCCCTGATCGTACAAGTCTTTTATCCAGATATAATACATGAAGAACATGTGTTGGCAGGTGAAGTTATCGCATCCTACAGAGCTCCTGCCCTTCTCCAGCTGCTCAGGCTTTTTGCTAGACTGGTAAATTGATCAGTTTGTCCATTGCCCACCTCTACTGTGTATAGGTAACCCGGACAGGTTGGCATTGCTTGCTTTGCTTAAACTATGAGATTACAAGATAGGGAAACTCACAGGCACCGGAAAGCTTATTGGGAACGGGGCGAACTGGGTGTACAGGTGCATGGGCACAGGAATAAAGATGGGAACGGGTACCGGAAGCACCAAGATCTGTGGTTGCCCATCGCCATCTGTAGGAAAACATTAAACACATCGTCTTAAGGCAAACTTACATAGACGCAAAAGATCGGGGTCCCCCATAACAGAGCAGCTCATCCCACTGCACACAACAAATGCTCTTTCTACTCTCACTTTCCCCCTCATAAAAAAACCCAACCCCTTTCATGTAGGGAACACCCTGCAGATTCCTCTAACAAGGAGAAGTGGTAGGATAAAAGTGTATAGTGTGAGATATTAAGTATTATACATTGAACGGTGAGTCACATTAAACCTGCAGTGCCGCCTTAAGTTTATTCCTGCTTTTTATTTCCCCGAAATGTTTAAGCAGCAATCCCACCTGCTCATTTTATTTCTCCTGCTGGATTTGAACGGCGAGTCCCTCCTGAGCTATATCGCGAGCAGGCGGCCAGAGGTGCAATAAAGTGGGCCCTTAACATTCATTACAAAGTTATGCCCGGCAATGTGGGGATCATATTAGGTGTCATATTTGGGTAAGAAAGGAATCAAAATCACCCAGATGTACCATTAGTACACATTGGTCGTTGAAGAGACTGCACTTCAAATGGGGCATTCAGCAATGTGTAAGGGCTGCAGGTACCTGTCTGACACTCCTTGTGCTGGGTGTGAGGTTTGCAGGACGTGGCCTTGGTCTGTGTGATTGGCTTGCACAGCAGGGCCTTGTTCTTTAGGAGGCGGGGGGGCTGCGAGGATGGGATCTTCAGGGTGTCTGTTTGGGTACTCGCCTGGGAACGGAAGAGATTAGCGGTGAAGGGGTTAGTTGGCAGCTGCTTAGTGCAACCAAAACTACACAAATGACATTCCAGATACAACCAAGAAATGTATTAGTATGTACAGGGCTTCAAACACAGATCTTTCTATTAATACCATGGGCGGGATTGCTTTATCGGGTGATCGAGGCTGCCCCGGTGGGTCGGTGCTGCGAGACCGGTTCTGCGGCTCCCCGACCGCCTGCAATACTCTCCCTCCTCCTTTTGGTGCCAGGATTCAACGTTCACCTGACCGCAGGAGGGAGCTGGGGAGCCCCGGACTGGCAGGACCACTCCTCACCAGAAGTTGTGTTTGTTGGAGTGGTGAGAGAGAGGGGGTCTTATCTTTTCTGGAGCAGCCATCCTGCAGCGTTGCGTTGACATGGCGACCAGACGTAAAATTACGCTACGTCACATGGTGACGTGTTGCCATGACAACGCGACGCAGGATCGCTGCAGGAGGGTTGATCTTCAAGAAATCACCGAACAAGAACAAGCCGCCCCTGATTAATACCGTCACTGTGTCAGCATGTAGGGACGAGTAACTTAAAAAAAAAAGTCTGTACGTAGTATATGAGGTGCACTCGTGCATCGCACCCTAATAAAGACCCGATGACCAATGGGTAACTTACATCCCCGATGATTTTTGCAGTCAAGGTTGGGACCGCACCTGTGAGAGAGAGAAGCAGAATGCGAATCACTAACACAGAACATCTGAAAGAGAGATACCCAATAAACTACATCCCAGTCAGTAACCTAAAACCAAAAGGGAACTTGGAAATCCCTACTTTCCTGACCATAAATGTCATGGCTACGGTTCATTAAAATAAATCCTAGCCAACAAATTGGTATGAGCCCTGCAACGAAGCATTTCAAAACTCTACTTGTCCGATGTGTAGTCCATAATGGAGTTTGAAACTCTTCTTTTCAGGTTTAATACCAATCTCCTGCCTGCGATTTCTTTCAATGAATATTCATTAAAAGCCATCAAAGTCTCATACCTAACCATATTTTTTTTTTTAAGAAAGAAAGAATACACCACTTACTGCAATAATAAAAAAAAAATCTATACAATCTGCACACTGACAAGTGATTAAGTTGCAGATCGATCCGTTTTCATTTAATCGATAGCTTTGGTCGGGGTTATTTAATTCAGTTATTGCTGGACTACATTACCCACAATGCAAAGTTCTGTGGGGAATATCATGTGACCAGGCAGTTAGACACAATTGGTGCACTGCTAGAGAGGGCAGGGCTCAAAAGTCCACAGAAGGGGAAGGGGGTGTGACTTTGTAAATGGTTTCTATGGAAACAAAAATGCTTCCTACATTACAAAACATTTCTCATAGTACAGAGCTGATTTTTTAAAATAAAACACATGTAGGATATTGCTTGAACTGCAGCTCTAACAGAGACCCTACACCCTAAGACTAACTGCTCTCCTATTTTATCTTCTCAAATTCTTTATTTGCACATACAAAAAAGAAAGAAACCAGAGAAAGGAATATGCCCTAAAAAAATTAAAAATCTACTAAAGGAAAAAACAACCCACAAAATAAGGTTTGAAGTTGGTAGCTACAGTGCGACATGCAGATACACAGGGTTTCGAGCTTACCCTGTAAGACGTTGTTGGAGTTAGCAGTGGGCTGGGCAGCAGGGGTGCTTGCCAGTGACACTACATTGGCGATGACTGGAGTGGAATCCTTAGCACCGGAGGAGCCTGACGAGGCAGGGACAGCTTGCACCATGGGAACGTTGCCTAGTCAAGCAAATGAAAAGGAGTTAGATGGCACTAAAATAAACTTTAAAACGGGTCAAGAATCAGTATAAATCAGGGGTGGTCCTCAATAGGCACTACCAGGTCGGTCAGGTTTTAAGGATATCCCTGCTTCAGCACAGGTGTCTCAATCAGTGGCTCAGTTTTTATGACAGCCACCTGTGCTGAAGCAGGGATATCCTGAAAATCTGACCTGTTGGTGGCCCTTGAGGACTGGAGTTAGCCACGCCTGGTAGATGATCACGGGTGTCGAGGCAAAGGCTGGCCCGATCATGCGTAAAAAGTGCAGTTTTCACCCCAAAAAATAGTGAGTTCCATGTTATTGCCTTAAAAAAATCAGATTACCAACTTTATTTTGAATTTTTTCCCCTAGCAGCTAATTTTCTTTAAAACCGTAACTCCATAAATCGGAACTAGGGGATCCCTGGAGCAGTAATGCATTATTCCCAACTCCAGGGACCCCCTTCCCCCCCAATATATCAACCTTACATGCGGGTAAAATAAGTGTTAACATTATTTTTTTAAAAATCAGAGATGGCTCCCGAGATTGTTCAATCTGAAGCTGGCATGCTCAGATGACACTGCGGCTTCCTATTGGCCTGTGGGAGTGAGGCTTGAATGGCAGCCATATTTATTTCCCAAAAGGCACAAAGTCAGTATCTCAGGAAACCCTGAGGTCTGACTCCAAAAGACTGTTCATGGTCCCATGGTTCAACAAAGTATCCGGCCGCTCCTCCTTCTCCTACCGTGCACCCCAAAACTTGAACAACCTTGACTCTCACATCCACCGCCAGTTTAAGTTCTTTCAAAACTAAGGCTGTCTCACATTTAAATCTTGTCTGTAACTGTCACATACGCCTATACTATATATTATCTTTAACTGTGCATACAATGTCTTGAATATAATGTACTGTATATCCCCATTCACCCATTGTAAATATGTATTTACAAACCATCTATTTTACAACTCTGTGCCCAGGACACAACATCATTACAACTCTGTGCCCAGGACATACTTGAAAACGAGAGGTAACCCTCAATGTATTACTTCCTGGCAAAACATTTTATAAATATAAATAAATAACCCCCCAAAGATAAAAATATTGAGGTCTGCAGGAGACCCCATCCCTGCAATTTAAATTCTGTAAACATTTAAAATAAATATTGGCAAGTGGGGGTAGGAAGGGGGAGATTTCTGCCATAAGAATGTACAGAGCCTGCAGTACAGTTTTATTAACGCTTCACCCCATTGGGAAGCACAAAGCGCTTTTCCATGCAGGCTACAAACAGCCGTACCAAAGGGACTGTGTTATGCTGAGCTCCTCAGCGGACTTTTTGAAGTCCAGTGATGTCAAAGTGGGAGAAACAACGAGTACAAAACATTAACCTAAATGTAATTAAATGTGAATAACGCTTAAGTACGTGTAATAGAAGCATTTAAACGGAGCGGTAGCAGCGATATATTTGCATTGATATACCTGTGTTGTTGGCGGAGAGAGACTCCACTGCACTCTGCTGGTTGCAGAACACCAGTATGCACAACAGGTTGCAGAAATGCTTCACTTCCCCTCTCCACTTCAGGGACTCGCACAGCTTTCCCTGACGCTTGCAACCATCACACTTTCCCATCTGAGGAAGGGAGGAAAAGTTGAAAACTAGTTGATACATCCACCTGGGATAGGCCAAGTGGAGCTGCCTGTTTCTAGCCCTTATGAAGACAGAGTGAGGCCTGCAATGTGTTGCAAAGTGTTTTCCAGCCATCTGACAGTGAAGGGGTTAAAACTCAAAGCACACCCTGTCAGAGGGGCTTTGCAATGCGCTGCTAGGGTTCCTGGAGCTGCACCGCACAGTTCTCAGCTTTGAGGGGGTCTCAGATACTAACAATTTTCAGTGCTGGGGAGGGTTCCTAGGTAAAGAAAACGTCAGCCAAAACGCAATCCAATGGAAAGCTGCAAAGGATGACGTTGCGGCTTCCTATTGGATGACTGCTTGCGCCATCTTTAAATACCCAGGAAGTTAATCAACCCAAAAAACGAAGTATTCAGTTCTTGTTAAAAATATAGATTTCAGAATGTGCCGGTATTGCTGTTCAAAGTGTGGTTTCTTTTGTTATCTTTTTTTTTTAAAAAGGGGGTAAGTCAAACGGCAGAAGTGCAGATCCTGCACAATACCTGCAAATGTTCTGCTGTGCTGGGCGATTCCCTACCCCATAGAATCCCCACCGCACTGCTCTCTTACCCCATCTCCTCACCTGATAAAACAACACGGTGTACTTGGACATGCATTCCTCACAGCAGAACTCCTCCAGCTTGCCCCCAAAGTGATTCCTCACCAGCTTTGGAGAGACCTGGCAGCAGTAGGTGCACATCTTGCAGTGGGTTCCCCACTTCTTCGCCATGTCGTGTTTATACAGCAACTTGCAGCCTACAGATTCCCCAGCCCCAACAGAACAGGCAGAGTAAGGGGGTATGAAGGCAAACCCAGAAACACTTTGCAATAAAGCTGCACCCCCCGCCTACCTTAAAATCATCTGGTGCAATCCAACATAACCACCCACAAAATCAACCTTTTGTAAAATAATGACAAGCTAACTACGTTAAACTAATGTAATTGTGCTAAAAGCCAAGATCTGGCTACCTTAGATTTACACATTGCATTTCTTCAGGGTCTGAAGATCCAACCCTGTCCTTCTCAGAGAGCCAATACAGATAAGAGGAGCGCGCACACAGTATTAGACAAATGGGGACACCTGAAGTCAGTGGCGTAGCTAGATATGTGCGGGCCCCTGAACATTTTTTTTTTCGGGGCTCCATTATGAGTGAACATTTTCTGTAGATTCAGGAGTTTCCATTGCCCCCCACGTGTTGGCGGCCCTGCGAGCCCCCCCCTCACGTTTCTCTCCCCCTTCTTACACCCCCTCCGTCACTCACTCTCTCCTCTTTATCCTCTCACACTACAATAACCACACACACTTATACACACAGCCCACTGACAAATACACACACCTTCCCACAGCAGCACATGCAGTAGTAACTCCACCCACTGATGTCACGGTGCGCAGTGGCGGGCAGAGCTCTGCAGCTCTCTGCCTCAGTTCCGCACCCAGCCTCTGCTGCCTGCAACCCCCGCCCCCCTCCTCGCAGCTCCTGATCCAGCTTTGATCACTGACTGAAGTTAAGTTACCGCCAGGAGTGGGCCTGCCACAGCTGGGATAAATGTCCCAGCTATCTACCTGTCAGCGGGCCCTCCCCCCCCCCCCCAAGTTTGTGGGCTATAGCTACGCCCCTGCCTGAAGTACATCTTTACCATCAGGTCAGATTTTGGTCAAAATAAACATTTAAAATAAAAGGTCATCAATCACCCATGAAACATGTGATGGTCAAAATATGGAGCTACATGCACTGCTGCCTTAAATACATCACGTGGCAGGGTGGTCAATCATATGTATGTATGTTAATCATTATTTTATTTTTATTTTTTTCCAGCAAACAGAATAACCGTGAGCATGTTATCCATAGGTCCCCAAACTTGCTTCATTTACCCCCTTTATCTCGTGGTTCAGCTGCAGACAAGGATTCTGGGCACGCACATGAGGCCCCTGTAGGCATTACTTTAATCTAACAATCCATTTCCTACATGGATCCCCCTCTGCCTGCTGCATTACACAGTTTGTACAACCAAGTAACGCATCCGTTTCAGCTTGGTTACGGATTCTGCATTGTGAAGCTGGAAGTCCGGCCTTCGGGCAAGGCGATCGCCTTGGGCCCACACGTGTTCCCTCATCATGTCGGCGCCGGGGTCCCACCTCTGGTCAGAAGTTGGATCCCGGGGCAAACAGGAGGAGGGAGAGGAGGGAGCCCCGGACCGGCAGAGCGTTGTGTGGTGCAAGCGTGGGGGCGTGTGCGCTCTGACCTTTTCAGTAGCGCGCCGCCTCCAGCAGCATGACAATGCGAGGTCACGACGCTATATGATGCCGTGGTGCCATGGCAATGTGACACTGCCGGGGGAGGGCTGCTGGTCTAGGTGTGTTTTGTTTTTTTTAAACACAAGGGGGGCCCCACAGCCAACATGCCGCCTTGAGCCCCTGCGGCAGGTAGTGATTACAAACCAGACAAGCATGTACATCTGTGATCAGTATTAAAACCAAACCACCTGATTTATTAGCTGCTGCTGGGCGTCATGGCCTTACCTTCACTGCAGAACATCTTGTTGGCGCCAGAGAAGCGCACGGCCTCCTTGACGATCTTGTCTATCTTGCAGTACTCGCACATGGCCATGACCATGTTGATTTTCTTATACTCGTCACAGCAGGTCTTGCCACAGAACTGGTACATTTTACTCTGAGGGAGGAGAGATGAGTGAGGAAACAGACAGAGAGAGACAGGATGAGATTGAGATGAGGACAAGACAGACAGAGCGCACGGAGAGAGAGTGCGCGGGAGAGATCGCGAGGTCTCCCATAAAGGTCCTGAAATATAGACCATTTCAAGCACTGCAGTAAGTACCTTCACGTCAAATTGCACGGTTAAGAGGGAAGCATTGGGGAATTGAACTTTAGTTTGTAGGATAAAAAGGTGCGGTGCCAGATTATGCCACTTGAGCGCCGTAGGGTGGTGATGTGTATTATTTTATATATATTATCCTAGGATCCTAGGATTCTTGTCTGTTTTATATTTTCTGATATAGGTCTCTCTCTTTCTAGCTCTGATATATTTTTTTCTTAGTTCTTTATCTTCCTGAGAAATCAGTGTGTTTTAGCGTCATGTGAAACAAGTACGTCATTTAGTCTAGTTACTGTAGCTAAGATAAATGATTTATAGCTCTTTATCCTGAGAGTATAAGAAGGGAGCAATGTTAAGCATACGTTACTACCTTCTTGGATACTGAAGACTAACAGATGTATCTATAATATGTATCCTTGCTACATAAAACGCTGAAAGCTGACTGAAGAATAAAGAATGCTGATTGGAACTGGAAACAGATTCCTGATTATTATATTATAACAGGCAGTGTTGGGAGTCTGCCCTGTGACCTCACCTTATAATCCAGAAGCTCCGGCTTGGTTGCGAACAGCCGGTTGCAGTGTTGACATTTCAGCTTCACCACAGTCCGCGCGAAGGCGGTCTGCTGCTGAGACTGCACCGCCAGCCTCTGCAGACCCACAGCCGCTGAGCTGCTGACTGACGAAGACGTGGAGGTGGTGGTGGAGGAGACCACCGATGGGGTGCTGCTCCCTGCCTGTGTCTGCGCCGCCGTAGGGGTGCTCACAATCACTTGACCCTGGGACAGTGGCACCACCGAGGTGTTCATTGCCGTGGGCTTGTTGAACAAGTTCTGCGGATAGAGGAAAGGTAAACGTCACGCGCTTCAATACATTGCCTGTAAGTCAGCAGGAGGCCAGTGAGTATTAATGTGCCTTAAAGTACTAGTGGTACTGTAAGAAATTCTTAACCTCGTTAAATAATGGGGACGCTGCCTTTTGGAAATAATTTTAGAAATGTTAGTAGATTAGGTTGAATAAAGAAATTCTAACTGGGCGAGGTACTCATCCTATATTTATAATTCTATCGATTCAGAGACAGGCAAAGAAAGAATAAAAAAAAAAACAATAGTGACACATTTGCCAATTAAGTCTCATAAGGAGGAATACAAATTCCTTCCAGACCCCAGTAATGGCAGATTTCTCCCTGGATCAATACCCTACCCGCAGTAAGATCTGTAAATAAAAGCCAGTGGTAATCCAGGGGTTTGTAAAGAAGTAGTGGTATTTTGAGGTTTGTAAATGAATGCAATTGGCATTTGATGGAAGTTATATACACAAGACATACACAGTTATGGGAAAGGGGGATATTTGGAGTCTTACCTGAAACGACACCACACAGTTATAACTACAAAAATTGCGGATGCTCCCATCGGACATAGCCAAGTGATACTGGGGCACTGCTAGGGTCTTGCAACTGTTACATTGAACCTGTACACCTTAGGGAAAGAAAGACATGGTGAATTGCTATGGGCAGGGACACTGGCAGGAAAGAGGCCAAGATACTTCTTATACCATTTGTCTATATATACACACACACAATTGTCCATGTGCAAATACAAACGCAATTATTTTATATTAACGGCTTAAAGCGCAGGATTTTCACTGATCGATCATGGGAGAACAGAGCGATTGGCAGCTTAAGGTTATTGCATTGCCGGAAATGTAACAAACGGGCGCATTTGTAAAAAAAAAATTCTAAATGGGCCGTAGGAAATGCCGCTTTAACCCTTTGAGTGCCCCAAGACAGTCACTGTGTCATGAGGTCTGTCACTCCAGGGTCCCCATGAAGTAGGGGTCACGTCAAGCCCAAGAAAGATATTTGTTTTTGTCCAGCTTAGATCGGGTCCTACGTTCCCATGGTAACAGAAGAGGTGACCGCGCGGCGCCAGATTGGTCGCCACATTCTGGCGCCTCGGTCCCTCCTGCACTGAAAGGGCTTATAGATTTTTCTATTACTACATCGAATAAAAAAAATTAACAAAAAAAAAAAGTGATGCTTCTAAATTTTTACTCTAAATTTAGATTTAGAAAACCCTGGCACCACTCGGGAGAGTTTATGTTCCCATTTACTTTAGCTTGAAGGGGTTTGCTTGGCTGATACCTGAAGATGTGACCATCTGAACCCTGTACGCCGACAAGCAATTCACTGAGCAGTACAGCTCCGTGCGACCCATGCTGCTGTTCTCAATCATCTCTGCCGAGGAGCGGAGTATTTTGCACAGCGCGCAGGGCGTGATCTTGGCGGATTTCTGTTGCGAGAGAGATGCATTTTATCATCTGAATCCCGAGAGGGAGATGTTGTACTATTTTTTTAAAATCTGCAACACTGTCCGCACAAAACAACTTTACAAAAAACAAAAACCAGGCCACATTACCCTCCTGTGTGTCAAGTAATGGTAGTATTATGTAGTTCATTAGTAGAAGACACTTTGGAACAATTTGAGTCACCTCTAGTATGTCCTGTGTCCAAAACTACAAACTTGTTAAAAGTATGAAACAGTCAGTCTCAAAGCGGAAACCCAAACCATTGAAGTTTTTCATTTTTTTTTCATTTTACATGGGATTGAAGCAGATCGTCTCCGGGGCTGAACCCTGTTAATTTTAGCTTCAGGGCCCCCCTGCTTCCGGAGAAACTTACCGCTGCAGTAGGTACCAGTAGCCGCTCTGCTAGCAGGGAATAACTTCATGGCTGCCTTCCAAATCTAGCGCGCACTGCGGGCCAATAGGAAGCTGTGATGTCATTGGTGCGGCTTCCTATTGGCCCACGTGACTCAGGAGCGCTAAAAAGCCGAGATACCAGAACTACAGAGGTCTGTATCTTTAGAAGCAGGGGGTCCCCAGAGCTGAAATGAATGGGGTTCAGGTTTTGAGACCCCCTGCTTCAATCGCGTAATTAAAAAAAAAAAAAAAACACCAGCTTGGATTGCTCCTTTAAAAGAACTTTGACTGCAAGACGTTTTGAGAGACTTCAGGAAACTGTTCCAGAAGTGGGGTGTTCAGTATGAGATAGGAGAGCGACCAGATTGTTTATTAACCCATAGAACCATAAGCAGGCTTCATACATAAGTGCTTTATACAGTAAGGGTAAGAAGCCTGCTCAAATAATTGGGCAACTTGTCCATAAAGTATTTGAAGGTGAGACACGATAAATATTCTTTCGCCTGGATAGCCAAGCGGGAAGACTAACACTTAAGAAAACGTTGAAGGCTGATATGATCTAAAGTGACAACTGCCTCCTCTTAAATAGATATTAGCTCAAATTTAGTTAAACAAGCAGTGCTGCAATAAAGCATCGATTTCACAGTGCTCACACATGCTAATAAAGGAGGAGACCCCGCATGGATTCAAAATACAAACAGTCTGACAGTGCCCAGCTAAACATCATACTCTATTAATTCACACATTTGCTTATTGACGGAGTGTTATAATAAACCGGTTTATTCTTTACCTTTTCTTCTTACACCGCAGTTCAGATATCTACTCTGCAGATACCACCTCCCCCCGGGGTAGGTATCTTGGGGTTTTTATGTTGGGGGATTATGGTGAAAATTGACCCTATCACTGAAAAATCATTCTACAAACGTCCCACATTACAGATAAAAGGGTCATATGTTTTAAAGGGTGCTGAACCATACACCTTAAACAGCCATAATAAATCTTACAGCCCATTCAGTGCTATGTCACAGTTGAGTTAACACGTATACCGTTTTGGCGCTTGTTGCAGCTCTCTATTGCAGGGAAGGTTTTCGATACGGGGCGATGGCAGTTACCTGCTTGAATGCAGTGATACAGGAGGAGCTGCAGAACTTCTTGCACTGGCCATCGATGTTCAGCAGGTGGCACTGGCCTGAGCCACTGTAGCAGTATCCCCCGCAGTTTTCACAGCAGTTCATGGTCAGGTTGTTGGCAGAGCGGAACTTGGAGAAGCAGGCGTCGCTGCAAAGCTTGTGCACCACATTTTGATAGTTCACCTCGTGCCGGATCTGGGGGGGCGGGCAGAGAGAGGGCATTTAACATGAAAATGTAACATTTGTAACCTTGCCTTGGTGTGTAACATACTGCTCTTATTTCTGGTCCTTTTCATTTCTTACAAATGCCGAAATGTTTTGAACTTCTAGAACAGATCTGATATTTGCTGTGCTACTATCCAGAAACCAAGGGAGTCTTCAGTCAATAGTATCTCATAAAAGCACAGTGCAGAGATGCTCCCATGTGGAGCATGGCTGCCTCCAACGGCACAGCAGAAGTCTGAAGTCACACTCGCTTACCACTGCATTCTTGAGACACACGCTGCACTTGGTGGATATGCTGTTGGTGTGGATGGTAACGATCGGTTTCCTCTGCAGCTCGTAAGCAGACAGGCAGGGCTGGCTGCAGAAGTCCTTGCTGGCGCTTGGATTGTCGAACTGAGCCGTGATGACATCCTTGGGGTTCAAGATCTCTCTAAGGAAAAAGACAAACAGGCCAGAGCTGTGAGTAGAGCCAGGAGTAGCTGTGTGGGCTGTTAATACCTACATAAACCAGTAACACCATGCAGCCAAACCTTTGTGAAAAAGGCCTCTCAAAGGCAATTTCTGTATGCAGCACCAAGTTTGGGTGTTAACAATAAAAATGAAGCAATAAGGATTTTACTTAGTGATACATAGTATTTATTTATTCCCTCCCCCTGCCCCCCCCCACCACGCAGGATGAGCAACAGCAGCACATGGCAGGGATATTAACCACCCCTCTGCTTCGCAAAGTTGCACCCCACAATGCCCTTGCAAGGCATTGTGGGGCACGGTTTCAGCACCGTGTGACACCTGTGCCTCTGAAGTGGTTCTACGGCACGAGTAATCTTTCCAGTGCGGAGGCCCCCACGGTGGACGAGAGGAAATGTGAAGGAACTGGTGGAGGTAAGCTTAATTCTTCAAGTCCTGTATATATGCCAGAAGGAAAATGTATTATAGCTGTAAATGGCCTTTCCAACTCGTCGACTAATTTTCGAGCCTCGAATATATTTGATGGAGAGATTAGCTATAGATATACACACACGCATGTATATTCTGCTGGGTATTTACTTTGAGCAGCTAGAGCAGATCCTCTTGGTGTTGGGCAGGGATCTCACGGGGGGCACGGTGTATCCGGTGAGGCAGAGGGTGGAGCAGAAGAGCTGCGTGGATCCTTTCCGCTGATACGCAGTCTGTCCTTTCTGCAGGATCTTTTTGCAGCCCGAGCAGGACACACGTACGGAGGTGGTGGGGACAGCAGGGAGCGTGGGGAGCGACTTGTTGATTACTGGGGAGCTTATAGGAGGTTGTAAGCCAGTGGAGAGCTGGGGAGCTGGAAAAGGAAATGAGCAGTGTTATATATACCTTAGATTGCAAGCCGTTTGTGGCATGCATTGGCTCCTTCCTCATATCTACTTTTATGCCTAGTGCTCCTACATCTGTAGTTCCTATTCTATACGTACTTTAATCTAAACCTGGGGACCCCCCGGGCCCGCTCGGTAGTCCCCCAATCAGTTCCTGAAATTATAGGGTTTTTTTGTGCTGACACAGAAAAAAACAAAAAAAACAAACTACAAATATGGCCACCAATAGAAACTCTGTGACTTCACTTCCTGATGACATCAGCTTTCTATTGACCGTCAGAGCGAGGCCTAATCCCATTATGTGCCTGGGGCCGCTACAGCTGGGACATCGGGGGGGGGGAGGGGGGCAACATTAGATAATACTTCATGGAAAACGTTTATTTAAAAAAAAAAAAAAAAAAAGGGGAACCGCGTGGATTGCTGCTTTAACACCAAATTGGCCAAAGGCTGACATGTTATCCGTGAAGAATTAATCATTTTATTTTGTGGGGTTACTGAGAGGGACCGGGTGAGGATTTGTAACGTGTTCACCATTGTGTCCATTTCACACTGCAATTCCTGTAAAATCAACCCTAGATTATGCCCCTTACTGCCATACCTGGAAATCCTAGTGTTACAGTGAGGAACATATTACCAGTTATATACAGAGCTCATGCTATTAAACCTATTGCAAGTGCTCTGAAACAGGGAAACCTCTGCCTATTTTACCAGTATGTGTTAATCGGATATGATTGTAAGTAACCTTGCCGTTTTCTCTTTCACTTGGCAACAACAATAAAAATAAATGTGCTGCAATGCAAATTGCGTCTCCTACTCACCCAGGGGGCTTCCACTGACTGAAAACACTGCGCTGATTTTTAGTTCCCCTTCAGGAGCTTTTGGCTGCGGGTTATACTCCTGCAAAAGACAAATGATGACAATGCTTCACAACTACACTAATATTTGTGTAGCGCTGACAATAGCCCAAGTGCTGTACACAGAACTACACAGGAACCAATGATCCCCGGGCCTAACTGTTGGTGCCAGACACAGGAATGGAATAACTTGCTCAGGGTCACAGAGAATTTACACAGGGATTTCAATAGGGTTCAAATGCTTTAAAGGCAGTATGTAACCCAGCTACTGCATCTTTTACTCCTGAAAAAACAAAAGACATTTGTACTTTTAATTTAACGGTCCTCAAAAGTAGTTTTCCATTTATCAGCTTGAGCCCAGACCGATTGTGCAGTTTATGTTTTAATCCCGATTTATGTTGCCTTGTTCTGTAAGGTTCCAAAGTGCGTGGAAACAGTATCGGGCGAGGAGAATCCTGCTTCAGCTGCCACCACAACATAGACAAACGAATTCCTCAAAAGCCAGGTCTCCTCTAGGACAGGAGGTACAAAGTAGAGCTCTACACACAAGTTCACAATGCAATTCTTAATTTATAACAACAGCCAAAAAAGTTTCAAGTCCCATACGGACCTTCCATCAGGTGATGAAAGGTCCATATGGAACCTGAAACGTTCTTCCTCTGTTGTTGTCCGATACAATAAATGAAGACTTGCATTGTGAACTTGTGAGTAGAGCTTTACTATGTAGCGCTGTCCTAGAGGAGACCTTCATTTTTCTGTAATACTGAACATATTCTGGTATCGTAAAAACAGATCAAGCTTTTGCCCCAGGCCAGGGTGCAGTTATGATAAAAAGTATCAGGATATTTCCAGTTAACCCAATAAGTGCTGCACTGATCTGCAATATGTTGGTGGTGCATCCAGTACCAATAGGCCAAGGCTCCCAATCAGTAAATAACTGGTCCCATCATGCTAAGGTAATTAGGGTGACACCCAGGGCCCATCATGCTAAGGTAATTAGGGTGACATCCTGGGCCCCATAGTACAGTCAGTACCCCCATGGCAGTCAGAAATCTTGTGGTATTAGGAGATCACCGCGATTAAATCTCCCTGGGTCCTCATTCTACATGGCCTGACAGCATAGACAAGAAGAGGGAAAAAATATGTTGCATTTTGAGAAAGTCAACAAAGAAGCCCTAATGCACATCCAATATGACAAATTATTAAGTTTATTTATACATATTCTCAGTTATAGGTAATTTAGGTCAATCTTTTGGCCCTAACATGCCAAGCCTGCAACTATGTCAAGGTAGACTCCGTAGGTTCCTACACTACTGGTGTAGTACTAGTACTGGGCTTTTTCCCAATAGCACACCAGTTTTCAACATTAAGTGTATGAACATGTAATACTGTGGGTTTGCCGCCCGCTAAGATTGTGTATTTCATTTTGGGAAAGGCCTTCAGATAGTCTGCACATCTTCGTGAGATTTCTCCCAAAGCTTGCACACCCACAGGCATGACTATTGGTGAATACAGGCAGTCCTCGGTTATCCAACGTAGTCCGTTCTGGACGTATGGTTGGATAGTGAAACCGTTGTAAAGTGAGTCCCATGTTAATCAGTGGCGGTGAGCGTTGGATAACGCACTCAGGCGTCGAAAAACGGCCTTTGGGGTTGCATTGTAAAGCGTTGGATATGCCATTTGTTGTAAAGTGAAACGTTGGATAACGAGGACTACCTGTAGTTTTTCTAATCAAAGAGGCGGAGAGCGGATGATGTGTCAGATGAACGTGTTTACCTCGGAGTTGTTCGGCTCATCTTTTACTTTGTCCAAGAAGCCTGGCGGAGCTGCCAAGGCTCGCTCATATTCATCGTCCATCGGCTCCTCCTTTATCCTGACGTTGGAGGTGTACGAGTTACCCAGGGTCTCGCCCGTAGACGACTTGCTACTAAAAGTGTAACTGGATTCCTGCGGCAAAAGGAAAAGAAGACGGCTGAGTGTTGGAAAAAGCCATGGCGGGTGTGTATGTTGTTGACCTCCGGCAGCCAATGGGTTAAAGGAATTTCTCAGGTATACAATATATTATACAGAACAAGAGTTTGCCTGCGCAAACCCAGTGATAGACAAAAGCTAGTAGCCAGGGGAAACCAGCCACCTTCAAAGTCTCAGCTTATGTTTACAAACCGACAATACAAAATTATTTAAAAAACACTTAAGTTTCATATTTTGGTTAAACAAAATAAATTAAAAAAATGACACTGATGTTACCCCTTATTTAGCAATCTGTGCAGATTTATATTTAATTTTTAGCTCTTTGTTCACTTTCAAAAGCCATTATCTTTCAAATCTGATGGTTCGTTCAGGAGAGTGTTAAAATGAAGCTCTCTACAGAGCCCATGTCAGTTAAAAGGTTACCATAACACCCTCAGAAGCAAGAGATTAGGAAAAGCATGTTTGAAAAACATTTCAAAAGGGTTAAGGAGGCAAAATACAAACATTTTACGAGCTAAACTCATAAGCTCTATGGGGGGACTGTGGCTTGAAACCGCTCACTGCCATTAGTACACTTTGGTTCTAGTAGGGGCTGCACCCCATTAAGGTTACATCAAAATAAAAAGGATGTCTGCTCAATGTCACACATACGGCGCGATGCATTAACAACTCACCCTGAAGTTTGTGTCTGGGGCTTGCGCCACCAACTGTGCCCGCGCCGATTCCTCCATTGGACCTGCATGTTGAAAGCAGAAGCGCAACTTTTACAGAAGATGAAACGGACTCGTAGTAATATAGCGGTAACGGACAGCAGCTAAGGACCATCTGACCCACCTTCTCCAGGTTCCCCACTCTAAGCTAGTGGTGCTCGACTCCACTCCAAGAACCCCCAACAGGTCAGTCTTTCAGGATATCCCTGGTTCAATCAGTGGCTCAGTCTAAGGCTGACCCACCTGTGTTGAAGCAGGGATATCCTGAAACCCTGATTTGTTGGGGGTTCTTGAGGACTGGAGTTGAGCCCCCCTGCTCCAAGTTTGACTTATAGACTCTAGGTTTGACTTATTTTGTACACCTTTATTTTCTAACAGAACGTGACAGCAGGTTAGTCACTTGGTCCACCTCGTCTGCCCACGTTCTTATCAGCTGTTAAACCTCGGACCCTACTTAATCCTCGGCTCTCTATCGAATAGCTAGGTGGCTCACCCAAGCATGTTTGAATTACCTTACTGGTCAGGAGGCTATTCCCCTACCACTGGTCAGGAGGCTATACCACAAATACACAACCCTTCCAGTTTAAAGAATGTCCTCACATTTCCCCTGAGCCTCCCACCCACCAGCTTAAGAGAATAACCTCTGGTTCTAGCTCTTCTCTTTCTCTGGAATATGGAACCCTGCAGGGTTCACCCAGTGAATCGTTTTTATTTTAATTACTTCAGCCTCCAAACTGTAGGGAGCAAAAAAAGCACAAAATCAGAGATAGCAAACAGTTAAGGATGTTAGGTGAAAAAAAGGCTGTCTCACCGCTGCTTCATTTTGATTTGAGTGGCCAGCACATTCTTTATATACAAGTTTCACCATTTTGGACTCACGAGGGAGGAAACCTCTCTCTTCTGGGCAGAATTCCTACCAACACCACACAATGCAGTTTCTACACTTCCATACAGCCCCTACGCTGCGTTTATAGTAGATGCCCAACGGCGCACTCGGTGTCGCACGCGCCTCTCGAGCTACTGGTGAACTGAGCTTCCAGCGATTGGGGAGGCGTGGCGGACGCGTCACCAGGCTGGTTTGACCTCATTGGATGAACCACCCCCTCCTTGGCCTGTGACGCGGCCGCCGTGCGAAAAAAATAAAATAATAATTTGTAGCTTGAAAATTCTGCCGTGCGGTCGCTCTGCATCGCGCCCACTATGGCTGCCCTCATTGACTTCCGCAAATTTGTTTGCGTGTGCCGTCTTGGTTACTATAATCACGGCCTTGGGTCTGCCCGAGAAGAACCAGGCAATACGATGACTGTACATTGATTTCATACCTGTAGAAAATGTTTTTATTTACAGGTAAATATATCCCTTTTACCTTTAAGTTATGCAAAAAATAGCCACAGATACCATAGTTTATTTCTCCCTATAAACACTGTTTTTCGCTAATCTTATGAATGGGAATATTTGTTCACACGTCTATATGTACATGTACTAGAATACACACAGCCACAAACATTACATCTATATGCACACACCCACCCACATACATATACACACATCTTCAAATACTAGCTCATGCATACGCATAATTCCATTACATGTTCAACTTCATCCAAACAACATTGGATCTAAAAGATAGGCCAATTACAAGCACCAGCCTAATTATTTCCCCTCTAAAATCGACAGGCTTATAAAAGTTATGTTTCTATACAAGGCAATGTATTAGGGATAACACAGTTAATGATGCATTCATTTTAATCTGTGCCCATGGAAGTTATGGCATTTTTAACTATGTACTTCGATATACTGAATAAGGGAATACACTATTGATATTTTCTTCTCCTATAATCCTTTGCCAACTTCGTCCTTATCATAAGTGAGGGCAGTGACATCATACAGACACGTGTGTGTGTGTGTGTGTGTGTGTGTGTGTGTGTGTGTGTATATATCCCACAACACTTGGTCCATTTAATCTGCCTTACTGGGTGTTTTCCCCATACAGTGTGCCACTGTCCGATTCTCCCATCCTGGGACATGCAGCAGAACACACCTGCACAATGTCATTTACCTGGCTTATTCACAAAGCTGCCTATCAATCTGGAATCTGCTTCTCTGGAGAATTTGTCCTGAAATATCCCTTCCCGCCCGGGCTCTTTAGTCGAATAGGTGTCCTGGCCGTCTCTCTCTCTTGCCAGGCTAAAGTCTTTCCTAATTGTTTTGAGCATCGAGTCCTTGCTCAGCTGAGGGAGAAGGTCTTTTAGCCTCAAGTTGTGGATATTAATTTCCTTCTCGCTGTCTGTGTCGTGTTCAGTAGCCGTCCGTTCCTCTTCCATGCTCTCCTTGGAGCACAGTATGGAGGAAGAGCTGCTCTTCAGCAAATAATCCTGCTCATCCTCGCTTGCAATACTCGGAATTCCCGCCAACAGCTCTGAGCTCATAAAATAGTCTTCATCCAGCAGGGACTCGTCTGGCACCTTTGGGTTTTGCAGTTTGTATGGGATTCCTCTGATGACAGGTCTCAAGCTGTGATTAGTGTCAGCATCCATAATGCCACCTAAAAAGCAAAATACTTTTATTACTTTTTAGAATAAAAACATCTAATTTATTACACACTTAACATGAGAAACCTCAAATATTATTTTAAACAAGCAATTTATTGCCTCCCCTTGCTTTAATTTTCTTTTCTTCTTACTTGTATATGAAGCAGAGGGTTTTTCTGAGCTGAACCATGTTAATCACAGCTCTAGGGACTCCCTGCTTTCAAAGACCGTAGGGAACGTGCCGCCGGTAGCAACCCCCCCACTCCCATGGGAAATAAAATCGAGGTTAAAACCACCCACATCACACAGGCCAATACGTATCCTCGACATCACCCGTCCCAGCTTCCTATTGGCCTGCAGGACGCAGGGGATTTAAACCTCTAGGAAGTGATGGACAGCACCATCTCTGGTAAAGTATCTTGTGACGCAAGGAGTCACCGTGAGCAGAGCCGCGTTCATTGCAGCCACGGACACTCTCCGGATTCCTATACATGAATGAAAAAGCGGGGTGCCTGGTGAGGTCACATTTTTTAGTAAAAACCTTTATATCTATGTTGCTTGAGGGACCAGGAAGGTACTGCTAAGATGGCAATTTGCATGGGCATTACTCGCTTGTTGAATGTAAATTGGAGAAAAGCCGTTTTATTATGGCCTCTAATGGCAGACACATTCTTAATAGACACAGGATTGGAATCTACTTTCCTCGGAGATCGTTACATGTAGAGAGTAAACTCTCCCATTTTAATAACAAGATAAGCTTTAGATTTCTGGACAGGAAGCTCATTGGGACTGGGACCACATTACCTATTGTATCAGTGTGTATTTTGTAGTCTTTACACCTATTCTAATGCAACACGGAATGTGATGTCATAAACAACAAAAAAACAATGCATCTGTTTTTGGGATTATCCATCCAAAAGCCAAGAGGATGGCAGCAATAAACAGCATAAACCTGATGTCAGAAATAAGCGATTCGTTGACACTCTTCAACCCCCCTCCCCCACCCCCCCCAGTTTGTTTCTTTTTTCAGCAGATAGTTCTTCACCTGGCAGGAACCGGGACAAAGCAGCCTGAGGAAGACCTTGCCATATGCCCATGGATTCTCTGCTCCTACTAATTTTATACAAACTGCAGACAGAAAAGTGCAGTTTTTCACACAAACTCACTTGTAAGTTAGGGTAGGGGTGCGCAAACTGAAGGGCGCAAAAAAATTTTTTGGGGGGGAGGGGTGCAGCAGTTACAGAGGTCCGGTGCTCTCCGCCAAGGCAATTAAATGCCAGGGGACTGCGTGAGGCCTCTGTAACTAACTTATTGTGGCTTCCAGCGACGCATCGCCATGGCAACGTGACATCACGACGCTGGAGCCAAGCAGAGGGAGAAGGGCGCGAGCAGGGGAGGAGAGCAGGCTCGGGGGAAAAGATTGTGCACCTCTGAGTTAGGGCAATGTTAATATATATTACCAGATGCTACAAATGTGGCTAAGTGCTGAAAGAATCATTTAAAGTCTTTAAATGTATCCAATATTACAATAAGCGTATGGCCCTTCTACTCCTAAATGTTTTTTAGTATGGCCCCTTTGGAGAACTAGTTGAGCCCTGATGTAGATTAGAATACTGTCCAGGGTTTAATTTTATTGCACCACAACTTTACAGAATATTTTTTATCCAAATGTTATATATCCAAAATATCTATATCTTCCATTTAACATTCAGGATGCACATTGATACCCTGACATCCAAAACCTATGTCAAACTAGGTGTACTTTACAGGAACAAATCCTCCCTAAGCCTGAGTCAATGGTGTGTTAGACTGCGCGGAGGCGTCCACACGGGGTGCGATCAGATTGGCTTACGGCAGTGATCACACCCATAGACTGTGCAGGCGCATGCGGAGGCACGCATGTTGCGCAAAAAAATCAGTTGAAACTGATTTCTTGACGCAACACGCAGGTCACATGAGCGGTTTGCCCAATGAGGGCGAACGAGCTCCGTGATGCCCCTAGGAATACCCCCCATGGCCTGTTGACCTTGGCCAGGGAAAGCACCCGCTTTCCCACAGCCTCCGCACGCCTCAGCTCGGGCGAAGGCCCCATGGCCCGGGCCTTAGTCTGCTGGTCAGAAAGCGTATCGCACAGGAGATGCTAAGGCCAATTATTAACTATGGAGACATAGTATACGGCTCAGCACCTCAAACCCACCTTAGCAAACTTGATACTCTCTACAGTTCAATATGTCGTTTTGTTCTCCAATGCAACTACAACACACATCACTGCGAAATGCTCAAAGAACAAGATTGGTCATCTTTCCTTTCTTGCCTTCAAATACATCCTGGGCAAGCTACCCGTCTATCTGTACAAGCTCCTCATCCCTACCAAATGCAGCACTTATCTGAGATCTGACCTCAAAAAACTGTTTATGGTATCGAGGGTTAAACAAAGTATCCGGCCGCTCCTCCTCTTACCGTGCACCCCAAAACTGGAACAATCTACCGGAGACTGTCTCAGCCGCCACCAGTTTAAGTTCTTTCAAAACTAAAGCGGTGTCCCATTTTAATCTGGTCTGTAACTGTTACATACGCCTATAATATATATTATCTTTAACTGCGCATGCAATGTCTTGTATATAATGTATACCCAGTTCACTTATGTAACTATGTATTTGTAACCATGTATTTGTCATCTTAACTATGCCCAGGACATACTTGAAAACGAGAGGTAACTCTCAATGTATTACTTCCTGGTAAAACATTTTATAAATAAAAGAAGATACTGTTTTTTTTTTTTTTTAAGGAAATTAATAAAGTCAAGTTATATGAAATTGAAGAAATCTGTCACACTTGCACAACCCACAAATGTGCTACATGCCATAACAGTACTGTTTAAAAAGTGCTGCAGCAAAATAAAAAATGACTTGAAACATTGACAAACATCTAACCAAAAATTAATGCAGTACATGACTACATGAAATTGTAATTACATAACAATGTAACAAGATATATTGTATTATTGCATACATTTTATAAAAACGAGGCTGAACTTGTCTCTTTGACTGAAGCAGTGTTCACCTTTATGAAGTTCTACAATTTAGGAGAAAATTCCCATGGGTTCCACCCATAGGGGCAGCCATTAAAATCACAAGCCATGCTGCTAGTAATTTGTTTACTTTTTAAATACATGTATAAACAGAGGGAGCCCAGAGATTGATCAGCCGTCCCCCGACATCGAGACTGCCTAGTAGTCCCTTAGTGACAGGCAAGTACTTGCCCAGTGTAAACAAAATGTCTGCAGGGTCAGCCTTGCCTCAGTGACCCAGACGGCCATGTTTGCATTCTTTGGAGTGGTTATCACAAACTCTTCATGAGTGAACCAGAGGGTTCACAAGAGGTTATGGGGACCACGCATCAGCTCTGAAGGACTCCAATGGTTCGAGAAACCTCCACAAAGTTGGCTCCACCACCCACAGTTACTGCCAGTTATTTAGAAGACAAAACCGACACCAGAAAATGTGGGTATTTCGCAAAGAGACTGACCCAATATTTAAGAGCTGATGTCCTCCATATTCATTTAAAAAGGAGGCATCCCTCTAACCTTCCAATGTTTTGACGATGCTCTTAAAAAGTTCCCATGACATAACTGCAGTGTCACAGCATGACAGCAACTACTACGTCAGGCAGCACTCAAGGGATTTAAGTCCCAATCAAAAAGTCTAGCCCAGGGGTCGGCATGCGGCTCTTTCTGCTCCTACTTGTGACTCTCTGGTTGCCAACCCCCAGCTGCTGCCTCTTTCCTTCAATATCTTGGCAGTGGCTGGGGGGGGGGGGAGAAGGTAAGATACAGCGCAGGTCGGGCCTCTTGTTGCCGCCGGGCCCGACTTCTCTCAAGCTGCTTGCCTGCCTCTCTCCTGTACTGTCCCACGCCGGCCTCTGTGACGTCAACTAGCGCTGGAATTTGCGACACGCAGGCAAACAGCTGGGGAGGAGTCGGGCCCGACGGCAACAAGAGGCCTGCGCCCCCGCAGGAAAGAGGCCCAATGTAAGTGTGTGTATGTGTTTGTGTCTATTTGGGGATGGGTAATGTGTGTGTGTCTATTTAGGGGGTACAGTGTATGTGTGTATTTGGGAGGGAGGGTTGTGTAGGTGTTTGTTTAGGGGGTAGTGATTGTATGGTGTATTTGTCAATGCCTGTTTTTCTGTGCAAAACAATGAAAATAAAACTAAATAAGGGGACTTATTACTGCGAGATGCATTTTATTCCCCCACATAATTTATCATATGTTAATGCTTATACAGTATATACCTATTAGTGTGTGTACAGCAGTGATTCTCAACTGGGGTTCCGTGGAACCTTGAGGCTCTGTGGAGCAGTCCCAGGGGTTCCGCCTCGCTGCCCCAGCAGTTTCATGGCTCTCCCCTTCCCCCCCGGCTCTCTGCAGCTCTCCCTCCCCCCAGCTCCTCCCCCTCACAGTCGTGCGGCTAGCGAGCGAGCGTAGTCCCCGCCGCAGCCTCCAGCCGCCTCCTGCCCGAGGTATGGGGGGGGGGGGGCCCTGATATGAGGGAGGTGGGAGATGCAAGGGGTGGGTATATGAGGGAGGTGGGAGATGCAGGGGGTGGGTATATGAGGGAGGTCAGAGATGCAGGGGGTGGGTATATGAGGGTGTCTTTTTAAAATGTATTGGCGGGGGGTCTTTTTAATATGTATTGGCGGGGGGGTCTTTTTAATATGTATTAGTATTTTTATATATTGCGGGGTGGGTTTATATGTATTTAGGGGGGTGGGGTTTTTTGGTATGTATTTTGTGGGGGGGATTGAGTGAGAGTGGGGTAATTGACGGAAGGTAGGGGTGCGAGTGAGGAGAGAGGGGGGGAGTGAGGAAAAGAGGAAGAGTGAGACGCAGGGGAGATAAATACATGCGATTCGGGAGGGGTGGGGGGGAGACGAAGGGGAGAGAAATACATGGGAAGAGGATGGGAAATAGAGGGGGCTCGTGAGGTGTGAAATTAACCTAAAGCCGCGCTCATAGTGCCGGCAACACGGACGTCATGCTGCGGTTGCAGGAAAAATCAAATTGAAGTGACATCCAGCGATCGTGACCAAGCTGTCGCTCCTAATATAAGCGCTCGCGACAGCATCAATACATTTGTTGTGATGCTACGCCTCCAGCACTATAAGCGCGGCCTAATATGTGCCAGCCAGATAGGGGTTCCCCGAGATTTTTCAAAATACTTCAAGGTTTCCTCTAAACAAAAAAGGTTGGAAATCACTGGTGTACAGTATATGTATGTGTTTGTGGGGGTATAATATTAATGCATGTTTTGCGTCTCTCTGAATATTTTGGAGAAAGTCATTTTATTTATATATATAAAAAAGTCTCTTCCTCGAGAGGTTGCAGACCCCTGGTCGAGCCCGTTGACGTGCCATTAATTTCCAAACTGCCCCCAAAAAATTCACTTCATGGCTTTGTACACATGGACACGATGGAATGTAGCCGAAGCCGAACAAGTTGGATGGAGTGTTCTACAAGCTGTCAAGAGTACTTCATCAACTCTCTAGGTCTGAATGGAACTAGCAATAACCAGGGTACATTCAAATCTGTCCAACAGACAAATGTGCTCTCCCTGATACACCCATCCCGAGCTTTCTTTCGAATGCACCCGCTGTACGTTGCGCACTGATGTCCTCCATGGGATTGGGTGCTTTTTAAGAAGCAGCTCACCGACATGTAGTGATCGTCTATTTACACAAACCCTGCACATTATGGGCCATGTCTACTATCCAATGCTATGCCATAAAAGCACCTTACAGTCTACTCAAGTGAATGAGCTATAAAAAAGGTGCCTTACAGCTGACACTGCTTAGTAAATAAAACCCTTAACTTGTCAGCACCTACTCCGTGACATATTGCCAGTTAAATTGATTAGTATTAAACTATTGTGATTATTCCTTTGGATTGAGTGCAGTAAATAGGGTTCTGTTTGGGTGAATCTGTTTTCATCTGCTCTGTTTATATACGTGACCTATTTGCAATAAAGGCGAATAAACTTCACTGGGATCCACATTGGATGTGGCATTCCATAGTGACGCTGCTCACATGGCAACTGCAACTTTTTTTTAACTCCCTCGGTGCTGGAAAAGCCAGTAAAGAACTAAAAAAAAAACACCATTCTAAATAAAAGGGAAAATAAGGCAATGATGAAATTCAACCGCCGGAGAATTGGACCCTGGAATTCATAACTAAATCGGATGTTTTCTGTCCGTCGTACGCAATCGCAAAAGGATTACTACTTGTCACAAACAGCTGCCACATCTAGAGGGAACTGAAAAGTACAATAGCCATCCCAAAATTCAGGTAAGCGAGTGTATATCACATGATCTGGATACATGGACATGCACAAGAACGAGTAACAGGCACCTTTAGATGCACTCTGTATTATACATGTATTTACAAAAGAAAGAGCATAGCCCATGCATGGGAAAATAATGTGTACATATGTATCGAGATAGTTACATATCTAACGTATAGATAAATACCAAATATATTCAGACCTGAGAGAGACATATACATGTCTTCAAAAAAAAAAAAAAGGAGATTATATATACAATTCTCTCTGTGTGTGTGTGTGTGTGTGTGTGTGTGTGTGTGTGTGTGTGTATATATATATATATATATACACACACACACACACACACACACACCAAGTCTGTGTGTGTATGTATGTGTATGTGTATATATATATATATATATATATATATATCCCACGTTACATACATATTTATAAATAACATGTGTAAGCATTATATAATACATACCCACGTTATTATATATATATATATATATATATATATATATATATATATATATATATATATATATATATATATATATATATATATACACATACATACATACACACATACACATGTGTATTGTGTGTGAGTGAAAAAGCCGGCCACTCCTAGCCTCCATCTCAGCGGCTCTGGCCTCCATATAAATGGCCGCTATGCTAAGTCCCGGTTTCCCCGCTCGGTCTCCCCCACCCCAGGACTCACCCGGCCCCGGGTCTCCATGTCCCTCAGCTCCGCCATGTCGGCCCCGGACCAGTCCAACTGCGGCACTCCGCGGGGGGGTAAGGAGGGGGCGGTGCCGGACTGCACCACAGACTGGAGCAGGGAAGGAGAGGCGGGGCCGGAACGCACCACTAACACGGCGGGGGGGAAGAGAATGCTGCAGGCCAAATAACAGCGTAACCCAATTTGACAAGACACTCGGTGGTGTCAGTAAAAAAAAAAAAAAAGGCGGAGCCTGTCTAATTTCCCCCTGTCTTCTTTGTTGGTTGGTTCGTTCCACCCACCCCGCCTCCTGGCGCGCGCCGCTTGCCCCCGAAGGCGCGAGCTCCCTTAAAGGAGCAAGACGAACGGGATGCAAACGCATGCGCACAAGCGGTCTGGGAAAAACGGAGCGAGATCCGGGCCAGCACGCATGCTTCGGGGAGGAGGGTCTTGCGCATGCACAGTGACTGCAGCTGGGAAGGGCCATGATTCTCTTAAAGGAAAAGCAGCCTTTTTTTGTGCTGTTTACAGCCCTTTTGTTTGATTTCCTCTCCCCCAAAAATACAGTTTACATCTAATGCAGATGGCTTCATTACTCCTCTCCTGAAGATCTGGCCTGCACTGCCTCAACCACTTGGGTACTATAGAAGTAGTGCAGCCATTATACAAAAAAAGTTTATCAGTATGTATACAGGCAGTCCTCGGTTATCCGACACAATGTGTTACTCAAAATGGCGTTGGATAGCGAAACGTTGTAAAGCGAAACACGTTTTCCCATAGGAACACTGTTTAAATGAAAGGTTCCGTTCTTGAAGGCATTTTTAATGCTAAAATACACAAAATATTTTACACAGACAATAAGATATGCAGCACCCACATTATATAGTACATATACTGTATTATATATATATATATATATATATATAATATAATATAAAGCGTCGTAAGAGTGTTGGATAAGCCGTTTTGGCACTTAGAGCAAGCAAATTTGATTTTGCTGTTCGCAAGCGCATTACGTGAGCGGTTCGCCCAATGAGGGCGAACCAGCTCCGTGACGTCGTGGCCACGCCCCCAGGCGAGAGCGCGCCTAGCCGGCCACAAGTCCCTGGCCGAGAGGGGCGCAACAAGCTAGCGCGCCCGTTCCCTGCCTGGCTGAGGCCATAGGCTGCGGCAACGCTGGCAGCGCTCATGCTTGGAGAGCGGTGATGTCACCAGCTCTCCAAGCATGAGTGACAGGTGTCCGTGCTATTTCGCAAGCGCGGGTGGGGGGGCGTTGCAGGCAAGCTGAGAGCAGTTCACAGTCAGTTTTTTTGTTTATGTAAGCGCCAAGCGTGGGTGAGCGTGTGTGCCCGCGCACCGCGTGAGCGGGGGCATCTAAATTAAAATTGCTAGAAGTAACCTTACCAAGCACTGCGCGGTCAGCGGCAGCGTGGCCGCAGCCTTAGGCCTCGGGCCGCGCTCCTGCTCTGCCGCGCCTGCTCAAATTGGAGCTTTTTTGTATCCTGGCAGGCGAGGTAGTGAGCGCGCTTTGGGGGCGGTGCGGAGGCAGGACGGAGGCGTGTCGGGAGGCGGATCGGAGGCGGGGCTAGACCCTCACTCTCCTTGGATGTGAGCGGTCATGTGACCGCTCCTCCGCTTCCCCGAGCGGCAATTTTTAAATTTGCCTGTCTCTCCAAAATACCTGAGCCTCTGCACACGAGGAAGCGGCTGCTAAAGCCGCGCTGATGACAGATACAGGGGATAAGTGCATCTGCTCAGAGCGGCTCACCGTACTATGTCCCAGGCCTTAGACAGGTCTGCAACCCTGCCTTTCACCATTATCACCTAGCATACAGTGCTTCCACCGCAGCAGCATTTCCCAGAATCCCTTGCTGCGATGGAAGCACGGCATGCTAGGTGATAATGGTTGACAGGTTTGCAACCCTGCCTTTCTAAGACATGTGAATGTGCTCACAAGTGATATTCTTTATTGGACACACACACACACACACACACGGCTGCAAACTTGTCTAAGACATGCAAATGAACACACAGTAATATTTCCATTTGGTGTATGGTTTACTGAGGAGGGTTTTTGTCACCTTTTTTTACCCACCATAACTTAACCAAGTATGGTGAAACCTATCCAAAGCTTAATTTTGCAAAGCCAGTATAACCACTGATGAGAACCATTAAGGTCGAAACAGCTGTCTGTGGGTGGGTTTACTGGCTATGCTTCTTAACCCAGGCTGTGCTCAAAAGCTGTGAAATGCAGCAAGCATAAGCTTTAGGGGACCATGTTATATGGTTTTGAAGCAAAAGGTGGCACTGTGTGCTCATTTGCATGTCACTAATGGTGAAAGGTGGGGTTGCAGACCTGCCTAAGACATGCAAATGAGCATACAGTAATATTTCCAGTTTTTATATATATATATATATATATATATATATATATATATATATGCAAAAAAACATTATTAAACAGAAGAGAGAACAAAAGTTGCAAATTGAATAAAAGCTTCACAATTATAACCATGACTAAAGAGAAAAAGTATCAACAATATAAAAAGAAATATAGAAATATACTTTGATTGTAAGCTCTTTGGAGTACCAGATATATAGTGTTAAAAAAAACATTGTTTTCTTCATCTCTGGTCTCTGAAGTCACGTTGGTAAGCTTTAGACTGCACTGGGCATCTGGCGAGAGCTCCATTTTGACCTCACAGACACTTAATATTGCAAAGCCTTTATCTCTTGAACAAAGTATCAGGTTTTTAAGATAAAAACAGCTTTGGAAAAGATAAAGGAATATCTTAAAGTACATTTTTTTTTAAATGCCCAAACAAAAATGGAGATCAGCGTGGACTTCTGCTTTAACCCATTAAACAGGTCACTGCCACTCATTTGCTTTGGTCCCCGCAGTGGTGGAGCCTTTAAGATCAGAAGCGGACAACACATAATGGTCAATTGGCTTGGACAGTCTGTCTTTTCACCCCAAATCCTACTGGATATAGATCTACGTGTTTCCACTGAGCATATCCCAGGCATGACTTAAAAATGTGTCTGCGCATGTCCCTACGCCCTTGTGAGAGGGTTTTCCTCTCTCACTCAGTGACTCAAATCTTCCAAGAATATGATATAGAGAATATAAACCATGGCTTGTTTCTCGCAAACTTCCCCAACACACAGAACCTGAAGACAGGTACACATAAGTCCCCCTTTCAGCGTGAAATACGCGAGCTTCCAAACACAGAATTATATGTATTTCCATATTAATATAAGAGAGGTGACAAAATCCAAGTGATAAAAAGCATTTATCACATCTGCTTTTCCTTTTACATGCAGTAAGTATGGATCCAGGAAGCTGAGGGTTTCAAGCTCCAGCCAATCAGTGCAGGAGACACACTGGAGTTCTCCGCTGATTTCACACAGACAGGAATAGTGGGTGAGCACCAACCGCCCCTCACATTTGTTTTCCAGTTTACCTAAACTGGGTGGTCCCTCAGAGCTGATCTGTGTACCCCCGACCTCAGGGGACCCCACAATTCCTGAGCTCTATAACTTTTTTTTGTGCGCCAGTTTTGACACCAAAAAAAACTATCAATATGGTTGTGGAATCACGAATAGAAAGTTGTAACATCATCTCCCAAGGATGGTGCAACTATCTATTGGCCGCCAGAGCGAGTCCAGAACTTACAGCCATGTTGTGTTCACCGGGCAAGTAGTACGGCCAATGTGCAAAACTGCCCATCGATTGGGAACCGGGGAGTGCCCAGAGGACCACAGATCAGCTCTGGGAGTTCCCTTATTTCAGGTAAGCTTAAAACAACAAAAAGCAACGCAGACTGCCGCTTGAATTACATACAAGAACATAAAATAGGTAGTGATGTGTCCCACACTCCAGACAGGTGTATTACAAGCATTGATGGAGCAAGATACACATTTGAAGAACACCCAAAGATGCAATTTACAACCTAGTAGTGAATGGGAGTCAGAACACCGCATTTACCAATTTCAAGAAAACTGAGATATTCACCTAAAAAAAACAGACCTTTGATGAAAGCCCAGAAGCTCACACTTACACGTTCAACAGCAATTCTAGACCACAGTGTGCTGGTCACATCCAGTGCAAAAAGGTACAATGACACGGCTGCCCTTCCCACCACAAGGTGACAGTGACAAAGACATTAGGTTACCTAGTCCCGCTCTCCGGCCATTTAAATATCCTTACATAATTCATGTAGTCAACTCCCCGCATCAGCGTGCAATTAACTTTATCATATGTAGGATCATAACCTAATCATGATTACTAGAAAAATGGTTATAGAAAGGACCCTAAAGGGCCAGTCCCACTTGGGACCAAATAAACTAACAACAGTATCACATGTTCTAGTTTAAAGTGCAGCAAATGGCAATCATAGTATATGTCATTTCGATTTTATTGCAACTTTTATTGAATTTGTGGTAATAAAATTGAATTTATTTACAGTGTATCAAATATGTTTTGTAATAATCCCTGTTGCGGATCCCAGGATTTCCAGGTACATTGGCATTTTGCGCACAATTAGATCATTCAGATTAAGAAAGATGTAGGTTACAAAGGACACATACAAATCAAATAAAAACACTGGGAGGTGACAATCTTTCTAAGAAAGCTGATTACATGCATAGGATGTTGACATGTTCTTAACTATATACAAGACCGAGACAGCTTTCTATATTAAAAGAAAAATCCCGCTTGTGAGCACATTCACGTCTCAGTTCTGCCTTTCCCAATAATCTCTTAGCATACAGTGCTTCCACTGCAGCCAGGGATTCTGGGAAATGACATGCAAATGAGCACTCACAGTGTGTTACTTTTTGCTTATCCATTTAACATGTACCCCTCTAATCTTATGCCTCCCGGCATATACGCTTGGCATGCGCGGCACGAACAAATGGCCGTGTGTCTCAATGAGGACGGCCATAGAGCAAGCGGCAGATTTTTCGCGCAACAAAATAATTTGATTTTGTCATGCGACGGCCGGGTCACGTGGGTGATTCGCACGAGGGCGAACCAGCTCCGTGACATCACGGCCACGCCTCCCCAGTCGCGTCTACCCCATGACCATAAATCGCCTCTGCAGCGGGTGCGCGTGACCTCACACGCGACGTCGCATGCACGCACCTTGCATGGCCTCAGCCTTAGGTCCTGCTGCGTCCAGCGGCGCGCGCGTGCGCGTTCCTCACCAGCAGGGGTATCCTCCCGAGCCGGTCCCAGTCCCCTCTCGCTGCACGGCTCACTACGCGCTGTGACGCGTCAGCCGCAAGAGTAGCACGGAGAGCATGTGGGGGGGTCCCTCCTGCAGCCCGGGAGACCCCCGCTGCAGCCCTCCGCTCAAACCACGCCCCCCGGCCGCCGCTCCCTACAGACCGCAGATAGCGGTCAAGTGCCTCTCCACGCGCCGCCTGTCTGCAGTGCGGGCGCGTGGTCTGAGGCAGCGGGGCCATAGCCTTACAGTTCTTTCAGCACTGCCTGGAATAAAGAAGTGCATACCCAGTAAACCTGCTCACTTTTATATTAAAGTAAAAAATATATATTGATATGTGCCGTAAAGCAATATTTGTACGGAAGCAGGATAGCTAAACTGGGGTTTTACAGTCTAGATGTTGTTTTAAAATTTTCCCCAGATCCTTAATTCCTTAGAACCTCTTAACATCTATGTTTCTATATTTTACATCAGGATTTCCCCTTACCATGGCATTTTTAAGTCGGTTATATTGGTATGTTTGCCTGGTTCCTTCTATTCTTGAACTTTCCAGTTGCCTTATAAAATATGTTTAAACAGAGACAGTGATCATATATTTATTTTTGGTTGGGACGGGTTTTCTTGTTTGCGTTGAACTCTTAAATCACAGCCTCAGGAGTCTGTCTTGGCATTCTGCATTATATGAAACAAATAAATATACATAACATTTCCCCGTTGAATACAACTTACATAAGGGGCTGCCAATCCGTCCTGGGGACCTCCACCCACACCAGGGTTTTAGCAATCACCGACATGATGAAGCAGGGGGGGATTATGGACCTGAACCACGTTAATCACAGCTCTGGGGAGCCCCTGGTTCCAGAGATACTCACCGGAGAAGGTGCTGCCTGGTATTTCATAGAGATTTAAACCCCCTCGTGTCACGCAGGCCAATAGGAAGCCACGACGGATGATGTTGCGGCGCCTTGTTGACCCGCGTCACAGGAGAGATTTAAACTTCCATGTTGTTTCTCCCGGAGGCGTCTGTACCAGCAGGCACCTTTACTGATAAGGGAAACTGCTTCTTTAATGCTTTGGGTGCCCCATGCAGCCTTTTCTCTGTATTTGGCTCACACCTTCCCTTCCGTCCTCCACTTCTCAAGTTTTGATAGAATAAGGCTGCGCTTATAGTGCCGGTGACGGCGGCGCAACGTCAAAACAAATGCATTGTCGCCGGCGCTTATAGTGGATGCGACGGAGCTACCAAAAATCTGGTAGTCAGTGGAATTTGATTTTTGGGGAGACGGTCTCCACATGTGACTGGCTATAAGCCAATCAGGGAGCTTCTCCGCCCGTCTGCCTTCCCCCTTGCTGACGTCACTGGCCTTGCAGCCAGCGACATCTCCAGAATCTGAAATACAACTTTCGCAATGGCGACGGGTGACGTCATCGGTCACGTCGCCGTCTGTATAAGCGCAGCCTAAGGTGAGCGCAAAGAGAAATGATAAATACAATAAATAATCATGTACATTTAATAATCGTGTGATTGATCACAATGGATCACAATACACAAGAGAGAACTGGGGGAAGGAAGGGTGGGGGGGGAAGGGGAAGAGTACCAGTCAAGAGGGGATTGTAGATGAAAGTAAATATATAAATAAATCACTCACGCGGCCATGCGTGAGTGGCTAGCACAGCAATAGCGTGGTCTGTGTGACTCCGTTATCTCTCTTCTGGATTTCTGATTCTCCAATGGGATGTATCTGCAGACACCCGGCGTCCTCTCAATGCACCCGAATAGGACGACAAACAGCCAAAGTTGGAATAAAAGCAATTTATTATTATAAAGATAGGATAACTGCACACCCACATATAAAAACACTCGCCCCGGCTTCACAAAGCTTCTCGCTGCAGTAGACGCGGACGTAGGAATCTACTGCAGCGAGGCACAGCAAGAAGCTTTATGAAGCCGGGGCGAGTGTTTTTATATGTGGGTGTACAGTTATCCTACCTTTTTAATAATACATTGCTTTCATTCCAACTTTGGCTGTTTGTCGTCCTATTCGGGTGCATTGAGAGGACGCCGGGTGTCTGCAGATACATCCCATTGGAGAATCAGAAATCCAGAAGAGAGATAACGGAGTCACACAGACCACGCTATTGCTGTGCTAGCCACTCACGCATGGCCGCGTGAGTGATTTATTTATATATTTACTTTCATCTACAATCCCCTCTTGACTGGTACTCTTCCCCCCTTCCTTCCCCCAGTTCTCTCTTGTGTATTGTGATCAATCACATGATTATTAAATGTACATGATTATTTATTGTACTTATTTCTCATTGCGCTCACCTTATTCTATCAAAACTTGCCACTTGAGGATCAAGGGCAGATCCTTTTCCGGTTGAGCAGCATCAAAGATTTGGGCCACTATATTACCATTTTTGGGGGTTTGTCCTGTGCTCTATGTTTGTAAGCAAATACCTTTAATAAGACGCTTTGTAACATTGTTACAGATAATATTCATTTGCAGCTAATTGGTTTTGGAGGGAGCGCCCCAGATATCTCTGCGATTCCTCCACTTCTCCTCAAGCCTTTGCTGATCACTTTAAAGGTAAGGTGGATGCTATCCGCAATGAGATTCCTTCTATACCTTCCCCCACCTCTCTGCTTCGCCCTAAACTTCATTCTTCCATTCAACTACTTTTCTCCTGTTACAGAGTTGGAATTTTCTACGCTGATTTTTTCTTCTCCCTCTACCACAGGCCGTCTCAATGCCATTCACACACCTTATCACAACTCTTGTTCCTATCTTAGTCCCTCCTTGCCCTCTGGCACTTTTCCCTCCTCCTTTAAGCATTCAGTTCTCAAAAACACCCTAGACCCTATATGCCTTACTAACACCCTCTACAGGGTCGGCTTGTTCTTTTGCGGGGCTCAGTGCAGGGACTTTTGCGGTGCCTCTTACCTGGTATGGTGCGGCATCTCGTCCTCACACGATGCAGCGTCATGACGTCGTATGACAATGTGGCACCATGTGACATCACGTTGTCAGGACAACGTGCCGCCATTTGATATTGCGGCGCCATGATAAAGAGACGCTGCAGGAGGAGATGGCGCCGGACAGGTAAGTGACAGCTACAGAGGCCCCACCATCTCCCCTGGCAATCAGCTTTATTGTTGTGGGGAAGAGCGCTGGGCCTCTGTAACCACGGAGCTTGGTGCAATGGCACCGATGGCACCACCATAAAGCCAGCCCTGATTTATTCCCTGTATCCCTCCTATCGTTTGCCTCCAAACTGCTAGAACGTCTCGTGTTCTTCAGTATGCTCAACTTTCTTCATTTCCATGCCCTGCTGGACACCTTACAATCTGGCTTTCGTACAACTCACTCAACAGAGACAGTGCTCACTAAAGTAGCCAATGATCTACATGAAGCCAAATCCCTTGGTCATTTTTCTCTACTTATCCTGCTCGATCTCTCTGCTGCCTTCAATACTGCCAATCACCCGCTTTTCCTTCATATTCTAAACTCCCTTGGTATCCACAATAAAGCTCTATCCTGGTTCTCATCATACAGTACTTTTCCCATCACATATTTTCAGTCTCTATTGCCAACATGACCATCTCCTGTTGATCTGTGTTGGTGTTCTTCAGGGTTCTGTTCTGGGACCTTTCCTTTTCTCCATCTACACACTATGACTTAGTGACCTCATCAACTCTTTTGGCCTCAGGTATCATCTCTATGCAGATGATATGCAGATATATCTATCCACCTCTACCCTCACACCTGCAATCCAGTCCAGTCTGGATTTTTAATACCGGTATGTCTAAAACGGAGTTTCTCATATTTCCCTAGCCTATTATCCATTTTCCACCACAGCATACAGTACTACCATCTATCCTGTAGCCAAAGCACATTGAAGAGGAGTGACATTTGACGCCTCTCTTTGCTTCCCCATTCACATTCATGGCATAGCTAAAATGTGTCACTTCTTCCTTTGTAATATTGCCAAGATCCACTCTTTCCTCTGTCAATCTACTGCTAAAACTAATGCATGCCCTTATCCTCTCCCATCTGGATTATTGTAACATGCTGCTAACAGGCCTCTCTGACTCACCACTTTCTCCTTTGAAATTTATTCAAAATTCTCCTGCTAGAACAATTTCACTTTCTCCCAAACATTTCTCCTTACCTTCAAGGCTCTCCGCTCATCTGCTCCTCTTAGCTTTGATCTCTCGGTATGCCCCTGCTCATCTCCTGCGCTGTACCCATAACTGTCTCCTATCCACCCCCTTCCCATCTACTGCTCTCTCACCTTAAACATTTTCCCTCACTGCTCCTTACCTGTGGAACTCTCTCACACTCAGTATACCCCAAGCACCCTCTCTCTCCACCTTTAAGTCAAACCTGAACACTTCAATGAAGCATTACATTAGTCTAGACTCATTGCTGCTGTCCAACACCCAGAGTCGCTCCTACTAACGATTGTGGCCAAGCACTGCCACCTACTGCACTTATTCCCTCGCCTGTTGTCTTTGTAAAACTCCCAACAAACAACTTAAGCTAAGGCCCCGCTCCCTCAGTCAGCGCGCCCGCACTGCAGACAGGCGGGGCGCTGACAGACACAGACCGCGATATGCGGTCTGTAGGGAGCGGGGCGTGGTTTGAGCGGAGGGACCCGCTACTCCCCCCCTCCCTCCACGGGCTCGGGCTGCAGGAGGGAGCTGCTGTAAGGTAAGCAGCTCCCTCCCCCTTCTGCCACAAATGCTCCGTACAGTTGCATGCAACACCAAAGGGGTTACACAAGACCGTATTGCTTTACAATTGCATTCAGGAGTCATTGATTTCAGTCACACCTTGTGCATGAGGACAGAGATATAGTTAGGGAACATGGCATCCTAAGTGAAAAAGTGGTAGAGGAAGAGCTTGAAAACACACACACACCCCCCTTTTGTAGGAAGCTGCCTGATGACAGCTCCCGCCCCTGCCGCTGATTGGCTCATCAGCGCACCACGTGACGTGTCACCGCTCGGGATCACAATTTTCTTGCATCCCCTGGCAGCTGACGCGTCACAGTGCGTAGTGAGCCAGCAGCGAGGGGGGACTGGGACCTGCTCGGGAGGATTCCCCTGCTGGTGGGGAACGCTCACGCGGCCGCCCGCGCCGCCGGGCGCAGCGGGTCCCAGCCCTTAGATTGTAAGCTCTCCTATTATCTAATTTTGTTTGTTGCACTTATTGTATTATAATTCCCTGTAATATATTGTCTCTTTTGTAAAGATCCGAGTACACTGTGAGCGCTATATAAAAATATACATACATACAGGGGGACTGGCAACCAGGGGGACCCCATGAGGTAGCGAGGGTGTTTTGTTTTAGCTTAGATTGTGCCCTGCGTTCCCATGGAGTGCAGGACGTGATTTAACCATTAAGGAAATGGTCACTGTGGACACGTGACCGCACAGTGCTGGAGGGGCGGCACCACGACCCGTCGTCCAGCACTCAAAGGGTTAATATAAGGATGCACACATGTTTTGGCTATCCCAAATCCAGTGCCTGCATAAATGTCCAAGGCCAGTTACACAGCAGCTGATAGACTTTGACAGTAAGGTCTGTGTGTGAAACCTCCCATTACGATGCTCACAGTAGAGATTTGCAATGTGTATCTCTTAAGATGAAGGTTTAACCCTTTGAGCTTAACCCACCTGAGTGCCACCGGTCTTCCGGCACTCAACCACACGATCATGCCCCAGCCACCCCAAGGACGTTATCGAAGGTGGAGAATACTCCCACTCCCGTTCTGATCTCATCCTTGGAAACTGCCATTTAATGCATGACGTGCCCTGTACGTCACATTGCCCCCAGAGCTGGCCCTTTTGATGTGGAGGGTGCTTCATGGGGCAGTGAAAAGGGTTACATTTCCATTGTTCCCCTTTTGCTGCACTAGGAATCAGTGAGAGGGGATATGCACAAGTGATATTGGTGTGTATCACATCTCTGATTGTCACTTTGATACATTTGTGTGAATCAATAGGTCTGTGCTGGTGGAAGGGGTGGTGGGATTCATGGAATAGCCTGCAAATAGAGGTGGTAGGGGCGGATACAGTAAGGGAGTCCAAACAAACATATGGCGATCCTAAATTCAAGTAAAAATGTCAAAGATAAAGCAGGCTCTGGGGTTTTTACAACAGATAGAAAAATGGGCAAACTAGATGATCCAAGTGGTTCTTCTCTGCCGTCAAATTCTGCGATAGTGCAATGCTGGGAACTGTCTCAAGGAACTTCAGTAAGTTTCCATGCCCGATCGGCACTATCGCAGTTTAATTAATAACCCCCAATTTTTAAAAGGGTCGGCGCTAGTGCACACCAGACATATGGAACGGTCAGCAACTCCCAAAAATACCAATAAAACAATAGGTGTTTATTTATAGCACCTCCACGTTGTGCCAGGAATTGCCATTTTTCTTCACATGCTGTAATTGTGTAATCTTTCTCACAGAACTAAGACTAAGGCCCCAGTGTGTCCGCCACGCACGTGATGGGGTGCCTGGCAGCGCTCGTTCCCAGCATCAGCGCGACCAGGTGGACTACTGGCAACGGGGAGGTGTGGCCATGACATCACACGGCTGGTTCGCCCTCATTGGCTGAACCGCTGCACGTGACGTCATCAATGCTCGGCCGCCGCGTCAAAATTCTTGTCTTTTGGGAAAGGTGGTCGTGCATCGCACCAGGGTGACAACTTTTTACACTAAATCTTAGACCCATTAGTATTTTAAACATTGTGCACGGAGACTTGGAAGAGGGTTTGATTTCCTCTGGCTACTCCCTTTTGCCCGATATCACTGGGTTCTCAACACAAGTTTGCACAGGCAGAGCCCCCTCTACCCCCTCTTCTCATCTGTATTGGTTCTCTGATAAGAACAGGGTGGGTTAAGGGTAAATAAAAGACTTAATTGATAAACACTCCTCCATTCAGAGGCTCCAAAGAAATTACATTCATAATTAATTGAGGGGGGGGGGGGGGGGTAGAGAATGAAAGCAGCCAGATCTTTGCTATTAGCCCAGCTAGATTTCTTTAAGAAAGCCAATTGGAGTGAAATTCTTTAGAAAGGGTTGTTTCTCTGGCCAGCTACTTGGGAGTGCACATTCAATTTGAGGCAGGCAGGGCTAGGTGTGTTTCTCTCGAGTATCTGTTCTAGGGCTGCTCACACACACTTTGCTTCTCTCCTTTAGAGTGCAGCAGAACATCTGCCGGCAGAAAGGTGACGTTTTCATTGACCCGTCTCTCTGCAAGTTGCTCTTTGAAAGTCTTTGTGTGGAAGCTGGAGAGGCAGATTGTCCTGTCCCCGGCATGTCCCATCTGTCACTTTCTTCTCCGCTTCCAAAATCGCAGCATCTGCTGGGCTGCAGAGATGGGGCCTTTGTGATTCGAGATCCTCCCAGATTCCTTTAACCCTTTTACTGCCAGAGGGCTACTATACATGCACCACACTAGTTTGGCATGCACTGAACGCCTCAGTCATAGTACAGTAATAGCCCCTATTACATTTCCTGTGAAGCTGTCTACCTTTACTATGGACTGACAACTCCATTCAACTGGATGCACCTTAAAATGGTGCAATTCCATGTAGCCACCCAATGTAATTCCTTAAACTAATCTAACGGTGCTAAAAGAAAAGTCGGCTTTCTTTGTTTCTCTGGAGATTAATTTCAAATTGCATTTCTTCAGGGCCTCCGAATGGGAGAGTCTTTGTAAAACAAGCGGGGTTTTTTTTAACCATTATTTATTTATTTATAAAATGTCTTATCAGGAAGTAATAAGCCCCTCCTGTCCCTATCAAACACCCAATAAAGATGAGGGGAGAGCAGGGATGAGGGGGCAGACAGGGAGAGTAAGGACTCGGGAGAGGAGGCATTGCCTATGTAAAGACTTGTTGAACACACAGTTACATCAGACAAAAGGGAGAAGCCAGAGGAAGTCAAACACCTCCCACGTCTCAGCTCACCAGGTTTACAGACTAAATGATGAAAAATACTTATAGATGTCAGATTTGGGTAAAAAATCCATCGATCACCCACACGTGACCCCTTGAACTTGTCACAGCAATTAGCAGACCTTGATTCTAGGAGGGATGGACAATGTAGAACTTCCAAAACAAGGTGGAGACGGCATGACAGCATGTTCAATGGGGGCTATAAAGTCCCTTCAGGGCAGGTAAGATATTTTCCTCTGGCTACCTCTACCTCAAAATCCCGACAGGAGCCGCACATCCCGGAGTCCTGTGCTACATCGCACAGGAAGTCCGGTCTCTGTGTTAGAAAAAGAAGTGAGAAGTTTCTGTGATAACAGATTTTATTTCCATTTCATTTGAACGAAGAGTTTTCAAGAGCTGTTTTCTCACTCAATGGTCAACAAGCTGATCTTGGAGAGGGCAGCAACGCATTGCAAAAGGGTTAAAAGACAAGGGGTTGGGAAGGCAGACGTCAACTCACGGATTCTGTGTCCAATGATTTGGGGTCAGACTCACTGATTTTTAGCATTAGCAGCCCTATAGACTTCAATGGAGTCCCACTGTTAAATATCAGCAAATATCCATTAAAACACAATTTTTTGGCCCATATATCACTGCTTTTGGTCCTTAGAGATAGACATCTCTTTGAAGGGTAGGGGAATGAGGGGAGAGGGTGTCCTGCTGCCCCCTCTCTGCTTTGCAACTTACTAAAACTGACTTGCTGACCGGCCACTACATCTAGCCCCCGACAGGAAGGGGAGAGACAAAAGGTGGAAGAGGGGGGGAGGGGGGGGTTTAACCCCGCGTCCTCGCAGTGCTTCTAGCCGTGTACGGGTCAATAGCTGTGACCATTCATTTAAAAAGGAACCTGAGAGGTATTCATGTAAAACAGCACATCCCTCACTGCACAGGAGGGATGTTCAACACTAAACTGCTAAACCGAAACAAGCACTGATTAGGGTCATTACAGAGTAACCAGAATACCTGAATCCAAAGTAAACAGTGTTAGGCCGTGCGTATAGTGCCGCGACGGACGACGGTGACCAAAAACAAATACATTGCCGCCGCCGTGTGCGCTTATAGTAAGCGCGACGGCGACAATGTGACGCAAACTTTGGAAGCTGGCAATATTTTATTTTTCAAGGGCTGTCGCTTCATGTGACAGCCCCTGAACAAATCAAATGCCAGTACGCCCGCGCCGCAAAGCGAAATATAACTTTCGCTAGCGGCGACAGGTGATGTCACCCGTCCCCGGTCGCGGGCACAATACAAACGGCCTTAGAAGTCACATAATTACATTTCACTAGAGTTAACGGGTGCATAGGTTACTCTTAACCACCTATAAGGCTAGGTCCCCGCTGTTGACGGCGGCGCACGCGGTGGTGTGCGTGCCTCTCACCAGTCCCTCACCCCCTTTCCAGCAGGCCCCGGTGTCTCCTTGCTTGTTGTCCCTCTTCACGCTGTGGCACGTCAGCCAGCAGGGGATACAACAAGATTATGTTCCCGTGCAGCGACGCGTCACATGGCGCGCTGTGAACCAATCAAGAGGAGAGATCGCCGGAGCCAAATCCCTTCCCGCATAATTGCAAGACATTACCTATACAGCAAGACCGCGTTTTACGGCGAATGGCTTATCCGACGCTGTACAATGCATCCCTATGGGCGGTTTTACGACGCCAAAATGGCTTATCCGACGCTCTTACGACACTTTGCAAAGTTGCAACATTATGTCAATCAGAAGGCTGCAGTCAGGGAAATCATCCAGATCAGTCTGTGTGAAGGTTTAGTGGTGTATTTAGGCCCTTAAATATGTCTAACAGTTTTATTATACAGTTCTGGATTCAAAAAATAGAATCTTTACATCATAATTTATGTGTGTGCTGCGTATCTTTTTGCCTGCATAAAATATTTGGTGTATTTTTGTGTTAAAAATGCCTTCAGGAACGGAACCTTTCATTAAAACCTATGGGAAAATGTAATTTGCGTTACGACGCTTCACTATCCGACGCCATTTTGAGTAACGCATTGTGTTGGATAACCGAGGACTGCCTGTAATCAAGTTCACTTCAGCATTATCAGTCACAAGGGATTTCATGTTTGAAAATGTTGATTATCTTCGCTTAAAATAAAAAAAATAACGTTTCAGGGCTGTTATTTCGCCACTTAAATAGTAAACTTTGAAGTAATTGTAGGCAAATTGTAGACAAATCCTAGAACCAATGGCAGCCTAGCAAATCCATGGCCACGCCCACACACCCTTTTTAGGCCACGCCCCCCACACCTCCGATCGCTGCTAACAGACCACAGATCGCAGTTGTCAGCTGTGCACATGCCGCCAGAACGCCAGGAGCACGGGCAGCAGCCTCCAGCGGGACCTTAGCCTAAGGCTGCGCTTATTGTGACGGCGACGTCGCGTCAAAACAAATGCATGGCCGCCGTCACGTGCATGACGGCTTGGTCGCGATCGCTGGAAGTCATCTCAATTTGATTTTTCCAGCGACCGTAGCCTGATGTCACCGTCGCCGGCACCTTAAGGGTTACAGCACTACCTTGGATAAGCAGTGGTGGAAATGTGATAGTACTAATGGATATCGGGCCCCACTACTTGTTTTCATTTTCACACCCACTACTTTTCACATTTTAACTCTTATCTGACTAAATTACAGCACAACGAGGTTGGACCTAAAGTCTAACAAGTGTAGATCTCGTTTTAAACCCTGCACAGAACAAACTACTATTTTCAAGCTACTTTGACCACTGGGTATGTGTCACAAAGACGCATAAAATTGTACCCAAAGCTGGCCTAGCGAGATCCCCGTAGCACATCACTCTTTGTCCAGTGTTGAAAAAACAAATTTACCATTATACCACCCTGCCTGCTCTCCCTCCCTGCTCGAGCCACCCCCCCTTACCTTGTTTCCAGCGACAAATGCCATGGCAACGTGACATCATGTGACCCCACGTCATGGCTACGCGACATCATGTGACCCCACGTCATTTGATGCCGCGTTGCCATTGCGACGCTTTGTCCGAAGCCGTCGGAGACAAGGTAAGGGAAGTTACAGAGACCTTGCGCTGTCCCCCAGCATTTAACTTAAAAGCTTTGGGGAAGAGCGCAAAGCCTCTGTAACCGCCGGGCTCCCCCAAAACCCCGCGCCCCCCAGTTTACGCACCCCTGATTTAGTGAACCCCAAGCCAAATCTTCGCCGATCGATCACAGGATACCGGATCAATCGGCAACTTAGATATTACTTATCATTGTGTGGATTGTATTGATGCGCATATTAAAGGGGTGGGGGGGACGGGGACGCAGCTTGGACTGCTGCTTTACTATATAAACTATCAAGAACTATCCATACAAAAATATGCATTCATTCATCATTACTACCTGACGAAGGGGCCCGGGGGACCTTGAAATGTTGCTCAAATACGCTCTTTAACTGTATGTGTCTGCTGACTTACCTTTTTTTTTTTTTTTCTTGTATAGTTACTGCTAGTTTTTTTAATATATTAAAGGAGAAACTTTATGAAACCAATAGGATCATGTATTTCCATCAACTTCTCTTTAGTAATCTCATGAGTGCTGATCCAAAATGGTATTTTGTAGTCTTATGTACAGGTATCCAGCCGAATGGATGCAGGATCTTAGCACCTCTGCACAGGACGTGTGTGACCCCTGAGGACTGGGTTAGTGCCAGTGCTATCCATTGTATTTTTTTTATTAAAATGTATCTCAACATTGTAAGGATTGTAAGACACAGCAGGGCCTGTTCTCGTAGCTCCGAAGTGTGACAGTCCGCTTCTAAAGTGCCCTTTAGAAGCGGATTTGCAAGCTTTGCTATTCTGTAAGCCTTTCTCGCATGTCGAATCCGTGTCTAAAAGGCTTTTTTAGGAGCCGTTTGATTCCCGCTCTGCCAGTCCATGCGGAATTACCAAACTCGCATTTTTGGCAAACTAGCTGAATTCTAGTCGCCCTGAAAAGTGTAAAATGCTAAAAACGCTCAAATAACTCGCTTTTTTTTCTCGCGCCACCTCGAGGAGGCAAGATAGAAATTGCAAGTTCCCTCCAGAGCCTCCAATAGGGCTTTTTGTGTGGTCGCGGAGGACGATTGGGTCTGACACCAGTATGAATTTCAAATATTTTAGGTGTGACTCAATTAAATATAATTTGCATAACTATTAGCATATCTCCCAAGGTACCTCAGGTGTGCTCCTTTTTCAGCACACGCATGTCTGCCTAATTTGTTTGGAGGGAGGTTTGAGGGGACATACCTAAAATTGGAGATACTACTAAATTGGAAGTCGTCCTTGTCCTCCCGCCCAGTTTGGCAATGACAGCTACACCCTCCCCACTCTGTGCATACCCCACAATATTGCAGTTTAGTAACTTCCATGAAGGAGGAGCATTACAATGCGTTGCAGGTCCCATCAGGCATCCAAGGAGTGAACAGGCAAAGTTTTTGGACCCTCCTAAATAAATCTTCTCTCAACCTTTGCATTACCCAGAACTGGAAAACCATACAGGTCAATAACCTGCCTCGCTAATTAGACACACGCCTGGGAACTTCTATAGGGTTTTGGAGTTGAGATAACACACAATCCACGCTGACAATATGAGCGCTAATTTTGTGTCAGCTTCAAAAAATCGTTATCCAGCAAGTCGACTGTTTGGCAGCCCTCTCCAGTGAGGGAGACTCTGTATAGGAGCGAGGCAGACCCCTCCAAAAAGAGATACTCTGTATAGTAGTGAGGCAGCCCCCTCCAGTGAGGGAGACCCCTCCAGTAAGGGAGACTCTGTATAGGAGCGAGGCAGACCCCTCCAGTAAGGGAGACTCTGTATAGGAGCGAGGCAGCCCCCTCTAGTGAGGGAGACCCCTCCAGTAAAGGAGACTCTGTATAGGAGCGAGACAGGCCCCTCCAGTAAAGGAGACTCTGTATAGGAGCGAGGCAGACCCCTCCAGTAAGGGAGACTCTGTATAGGAGCGAGGCAGCCCCCTCTAGTGAGGGAGACCCCTCCAGTAAAGGAGACTCTGTATAGGAGCGAGGTAGACCCCTCCAGTAAGGGAGACTCTGTATAGGAGCGAGACAGGCCCCTCCAGTAAAGGAGACTCTGTATAGGAGCGAGGCAGACCCCTCCAGTAAGGGAGACTCTGTATAGGAGCGAGGCAGCCCCCTCTAGTGAGGGAGACCCCTCCAGTAAAGGAGACTCTGTATAGGAGCGAGGTAGACCCCTCCAGTAAGGGAGACTCTGTATAGGAGCGAGGCAGCCCCCTCTAGTGAGGGAGATTCTGTATAATAGCAAGGCAGCCCCCTCCAGTGAGGGAGACTATTTGTGAGGCAGTATTTATTTCTCAGTGAATAATACTGTCTATAAGATTGATGCCTCTTACTCCCCCAGGTTGCATCGTCTCCTCCTGTTGTCCATATTCCTTCTCCACTCCCCTACCATCTCATTTCTTCTCACTCAGTCTCCCATCCTGTTCTTCCACTACCTCTCTACTTATCCTACACTCTCCTCCTCCTCCACATTCTCCTCCTCCTTCCCCCGCCATATTCTCCTCCTCCTCCCCCCGCCATATTCTCCTCCTCCTCCCCCACCACATTCTCCTCCTCCTCCCCCGCCACATTCTCCTCCTCCTTCCCCGCCATATTCTCCTCCTCCTTCCCCCGCCATATTCTCCTCCTCCTCCCCCCGCCATATTCTCCTCCTCCTCCTCCCGCCATATTCTCCTCCTCCTCCCCCGCCATATTCTCCTCCTCCTTCCCCCGCCATATTCTCCTCCTCCTCCTCCCGCCATATTCTCCTCCTCCTCCCCCGCCATATTCTCCTCCTCCTTCCCCGCCATATTCTCCTCCTCCTTCCCCCGCCATATTCTCCTCCTCCTCCCCCCGCCACATTCTCCTCCTCCTCCCCCCGCCATATTCTCCTCCTCCTCCCCCGCCACATTCTCCTCCTCCTTCCCCGCCATATTCTCCTCCTCCTCGCCACATTCTCCTCCTCCTTCCCCGCCATATTCTCCTCCTCCTCCCCCCGCCATATTCTCCTCCTCCTCCCCCCGCCATATTCTCCTCCTCCTCCCCCGCCATATTCTCCTCCTCCTCCCCCGCCATATTCTCCTCCTTCTTCCCCGCCATATTCTCCTCCTCCTCCTCCCGCCATATTCTCCTCCTCCTCCCCCGCCATATTCTCCTCCTTCTTCCCCGCCATATTCTCCTCCTCCTCCTCCCGCCATATTCTCCTCCTCCTCCTCCTTCCCCCGCCATATTCTCCTCCTCCTCCTCCCCCCGCCATATTCTCCTCCTCCTCCCCCCGCCATATTCTCCTCCTCCTCCTCCTTCCCCCGCCATATTCTCCTCCTCCTCCTCCTCCCGCCATATTCTCCTCCTCCTCCTCCTTCCCCCGCCATATTCTCCTCCTCCTCCTCCCCCGCCATATTCTCCTCCTCCTCCCCCCGCCACATTCTCCTCCTCCTTCCCCCGCCACATTCTCCTCCTCCTCCCCCCGCCATATTCTCCTCCTCCTCCCCTGCCATATTCTCCTCCTCCTCCTCCCCCCGCCATATTCTCCTCCTCCTCCCCCGCCATATTCTCCTCCTTCTTCCCCGCCATATTCTCCTCCTCCTTCCCCCGCCATATTCTCCTCCTCCTCCCCCCGCCATATTCTCCTCCTCCTTCCCCCGCCATATTCTCCTCCTCCTCCTCCCCCCGCCACATTCTCCTCCTCCTCCCCCCGCCATATTCTCCTCCTCCTCCCCCGCCATATTCTCCTCCTCCTCCCCCGCCATATTCTCCTCCTCCTCCCCCCGCCATATTCTCCTCCTCCTCCCCCCGCCATATTCTCCTCCTCCTCCCCCGCCATATTCTCCTCCTCCTCCCCCGCCATATTCTCCTCCTTCTTCCCCGCCATATTCTCCTCCTCCTCCTCCCGCTATATTCTCCTCCTCCCCCGCCATATTCTCCTCCTCCTCCTCCTTCCCCCGCCATATTCTCCTCCTCCTCCTCCCCCCGCCATATTCTCCTCCTCCTCCTCCCCCCGCCATATTCTCCTCCTTCTTCCCCGCCATATTCTCCTCCTCCTCCCCCCGCCATATTCTCCTCCTCCTCCCCCCGCCACATTCTCCTCCTCCTCCCCCCGCCATATTCTCCTCCTCCTCCCCCGCCATATTCTCCTCCTCCTCCCCCGCCATATTCTCCTCCTCCTCCCCCCGCCATATTCTCCTCCTCCTCCCCCGCCATATTCTCCTCCTCCTCCTCCCGCCATATTCTCCTCCTCCTCCCCCGCCATATTCTCCTCCTCCTTCCCCCGCCATATTCTCCTCCTCCTCCTCCCCGCCATATTCTCCTCCTCCTCCTCCCGCCATATTCTCCTCCTCCTCCTCCTTCCCCCGCCATATTCTCCTCCTCCTCCTCCCGCCATATTCTCCTCCTCCTCCTCCCGCCATATTCTCCTCCTCCTCCTCCCCCCGCCATATTCTCCTCCTCCCCCCGCCATATTCTCCTCCTCCTCCTCCCCCCGCCATATTCTCCTCCTTCTTCCCCGCCATATTCTCCTCCTCCTCCCCCCGCCATATTCTCCTCCTCCTCCCCCCGCCACATTCTCCTCCTCCTCCCCCCGCCATATTCTCCTCCTCCTCCCCCGCCATATTCTCCTCCTCCCCCGCCATATTCTCCTCCTCCTCCCCCCCGCCATATTCTCCTCCTCCTCCCCCGCCATATTCTCCTCCTCCTCCTCCCGCCATATTCTCCTCCTCCTCCCCCGCCATATTCTCCTCCTCCTTCCCCCGCCACATTCTCCTCCTCCTCCCCCCGCCATATTCTCCTCCTCCTCCCCCCGCCATATTCTCCTCCTCCTCCCCCCGCCATATTCTCCTCCTCCTCCCCCGCCATATTCTCCTCCTCCTCCCCCCGCCATATTCTCCTCCTCCTCCCCCGCCATATTCTCCTCCTTCTTCCCCGCCATATTCTCCTCCTCCTCCTCCCGCTATATTCTCCTCCTCCCCCGCCATATTCTCCTCCTCCTCCTCCCGCTATATTCTCCTCCTCCCCCGCCATATTCTCCTCCTCCTCCTCCCCCCGCCATATTCTCCTCCTCCTCCCCCGCCATATTCTCCTCCTTCTTCCCCGCCATATTCTCCTCCTCCTCCCCCCGCCACATTCTCCTCCTCCTTCCCCCGCCATATTCTCCTCCTCCTCCTTCCCCCGCCATATTCTCCTCCTCCTTCCCCCGCCATATTCTCCTCCTCCTCCCCCGCCACATTCTCCTCCTCCTTCCCCCGCCACATTCTCCTCCTCCTCCCCCGCCATATTCTCCTCCTCCTCCTCCTCCCCCCGCCATATTCTCCTCCTCCTCCCCCACCATATTCTCCTCCTCCTCCTCCTCCTCCCCCGCCATATTCTCCTCCTCCTCCCCCCGCCACATTCTCCTCCTCCTTCCCCCGCCATATTCTCCTCCTCCTCCTCCCCCCGCCATATTCTCCTCCTCCTCCCCCGCCATATTCTCCTCCTTCTTCCCCGCCATATTCTCCTCCTCCTCCCCCCGCCACATTCTCCTCCTCCTTCCCCCGCCATATTCTCCTCCTCCTCCTTCCCCCGCCATATTCTCCTCCTCCTTCCCCCGCCATATTCTCCTCCTCCTCCCCCCGCCACATTCTCCTCCTCCCCCCGCCATCTCCTCCTCCTCCCCCGCCATATTCTCCTCCTCCTCCCCCGCCATATTCTCCTCCTCCTCCCCCCGCCATATTCTCCTCCTCCTCCCCCCGCCATATTCTCCTCCTCCTCCCCCCGCCATATTCTCCTCCTCCTCCCCCGCCATATTCTCCTCCTCCTCCCCCGCCATATTCTCCTCCTCCTCCCCCCGCCATATTCTCCTCCTCCTCCCCCCGCCATATTCTCCTCCTCCTCCCCCGCCATATTCTCCTCCTCCTCCTCCCCCGCCATATTCTCCTCCTCCTCCCCCGCCATATTCTCCTCCTCCTCCTCCTCCCCCCGCCATATTCTCCTCCTCCTCCCCCGCCATATTCTCCTCCTCCTCCCCCTCCATATTCTCCTCCTCCGCCATATTCTCCTCCTCCTCCCCCCGCCACATTCTCCTCCTCCTCTCCCCCGCCACATTCTCCTCCTCCTCCCCGCCACATTCTCCTCCTCTCCCGCCATATTCTCCTCCTCCTCCTCCCCCCGCCATATTCTCCTCCTCCTCCCCCGCCACATTCTCCTCCTCCT
>NC_134488.1:63120741-63222919 GCF_040206685.1 Ascaphus truei | reverse complement strand
TCCTTCCCCCGCCATATTCTCCTCCTCCTCCTCCCCCCCGCCATATTCTCCTCCTCCTCCCCCGCCATATTCTCCTCCTTCTTCCCCGCCATATTCTCCTCCTCCTCCCCCGCCATATTCTCCTCCTTCTTCCCCGCCATATTCTCTCCTCCTCCCCCCGCCATATTCTCCTCCTCCTTCCCCCGCCATATTCTCCTCCTCCTTCCCCCCGCCATATTCTCCTCCTCCTCCCCCCGCCACATTCTCCTCCTCCTTCCCCCCGCCCATATTCTCCTCCTCCTCCCCCGCCATATTCTCCTCCTCCTCCCCCCGCCATATTCTCCTCCTCCTCCCCCCGCCATATTCTCCTGCTCCTCCCCGCCATATTCTCCTCCTCCTCCCCCCGCCATATTCTCCTCCTCCTCCCCCGCCATATTCTCTCCTCCTCCTCCTCCCGCCATATTCTCCTCCTCCTCCCCCGCCATATTCTCCTCCTCCTCCCCCGCCATATTCTCCTCCTCCTCCTCCCCCCGCCATATTCTCCTCCTCCTCCCCCGCCATATTCTCCCCCTCCTCCCCCCGCCATATTCTCCTCCTCCTCCCCCGCCATATTCTCCTCCTCCTCCCCCGCCACATTCTCCTCCTCCTTCCCCCGCCATATTCTCCTCCTCCTCCTCCCCCGCCATATTCTCCTCCTCCTTCCCCCGCCATATTCCTCTCCTCCTCCTCCTCCCCCCCGCCATATTCTCCTCCTCCTTCCCCCGCCATATTCTCCTCCTCCTCCTTCTCCCCCCGCCATATTCTCCTCCTCCTCCCCCGCCATATTCTCCTCCTCCTCCCCCGCCATATTCTCCTCCTCCTCCCCCGCCACATTCTCCTCCTCCTCCACCGCCATATTCTCCTCCTCCTCCACCGCCATATTCTCCTCCTCCTCCTCCCCCCGCCACATTCTCCTCCTCCTCCACCGCCACATTCTCCTCCTCCTCCCCCCGCCATATTCTCCTCCTCCTCCCCCGCCATATTCTCCTCCTCCTCCCCCCGCCATATTCTCCTCCTCCTCCCCCCGCCACATTCTCCTCCTCCTCCCCCCGCCACATTCTCCTCCTCCTCCCCCCGCCATATTCTCCTCCTCCTCCCCCGCCACATTCTCCTCCTCCCCCGCCATATTCTCCTCCTCCTCCCCCCCGCCATATTCTCCTCCTCCTCCCCCCGCCATATTCTCCTCCTCCTCCCCCCGCCATATTCTCCTCCTCCTCCTCCCGCCATATTCTCCTCCTCCTCCCCCCGCCACATTCTCCTCCTCCTCCCCGCCACATTCTCCTCCTCCTCCCGCCATATTCTCCACCTCCTTCCCCCGCCACATTCTCCTCCTCCCCCGCCATATTCTCCTCCTCCTCCCCGCCATATTCTCCTCCTCCTCCCCCCGCCATATTCTCCTCCTCCTCCCCCCGCCACATTCTCCTCCTCCTCCCCCGCCATATTCTCCTCCTCCTCCCCCCGCCACATTCTCCTTCTCCTCCCCCCGCCACATTCTCCTCCTCCTCCCCCGCCATATTCTCCTCCTCCTCCCCCCGCCACATTCTCCTCCTCCTCCCGCCATATTCTCCTCCTCCTCCCGCCATATTCTCCTCCCCCGCCATATTCTCCTCCTCCTCCCCCCGCCATATTCTCCTCCTCCTCCCCCCGCCACATTCTCCTCCTCCTCCCCCGCCACATTCTCCTCCTCCTCCCCGCCACATTCTCCTCCTCCTCCCCCGCCACATTCTCCTCCTCCTCCCCCGCCATATTCTCCTCCTCCTCCCCCGCCATATTCTCCTCCTCCTCCCCCGCCATATTCTCCTCCTCCTCCTCCCCCCGCCACATTCTCCTCCTCCTCCCCGCCACATTCTCCTCCTCCTCCCCCGCCATATTCTCCTCCTCCTCCCCCCGCCATATTCTCCTCCTCCTCCCCCCGCCATATTCTCCTCCTCCTCCCCCCGCCACATTCTCCTCCTCCTCCCCCGCCACATTCTCCTCCTCCTCCCCCGCCACATTCTCCTCCTCCTCCCCCCGCCACATTCTCCTCCTCCTCCCCCCGCCATATTCTCCTCCTCCCCCGCCATATTCTCCTCCTCCTCCCCCGCCACATTCTCCTCCTCCTCCCCCCGCCACATTATCCTCCTCCTTCCCCCGCCACATTCTCCTCCTCCTCCCCCCGCCACATTCTCCTCCTCCTCCCCCCGCCATATTCTCCTCCTCCTCCCCGCCACATTCTCCTCCTCCTCCCCCCGCCATATTCTCCTCCTCCTCCCCGCCACATTCTCCTCCTCCTTCCCCGCCACATTCTCCTCCTCCTCCCCCCGCCACATTCTCCTCCTCCTCCCCCCGCCATATTCTCCTCCTCCTCCCCCCCGCCACATTCTCCTCCTCCTCCCCCGCCACATTCTCCTCCTCCTCCCCCGCCACATTCTCCTCCTCCTCCCCCGCCACATTCTCCTCCTCCTTCCCCCGCCATATTCTCCTCCTCCTCCCCCGCCACATTCTCCTCCTCCTCCCCCGCCACATTCTCCTCCTCCTTCCCCCGCCATATTCTCCTCCTCCTCCCCCCGCCATATTCTCCCCCTCCCCCCGCCATATTCTCCTCCTCCTCCCCCGCCACATTCTCCTCCTCCTCCCCCGCCATTCTCCTCCACCTCCCCCGCCACATTCTCCTCCTCCTTCCCCGCCATATTCTCCTCCTCCTCCCCCCCGCCACATTCTCCTCCTCCTCCCCCGCCACATTCTCCTCCTCCTCCCCCGCCACATTCTCCTCCTCCTCCCCCGCCACATTCTCCTCCTCCTCCCCCGCCACATTCTCCTCCTCCTCCTCCCCCCGCCATATTCTCCTCCTCCTCCCCCGCCATATTCTCCTCCTCCTCCCCCGCCATATTCTCCTCCTCCTTCCCCGCCACATTCTCCTCCTCCTTCCCCGCCATATTCTCCTCCTCCTTCCCCGCCATATTCTCCTCCTCCTCCCCCCGCCATATTCTCCTCCTCCTCCCCCGCCACATTCTCCTCCTCCTCCCCCACCACATTCTCCTCCTCCTTCCCCGCCATATTCTCCTCGTCCTCCCCCCGCCATATTCTCCTCCTCCTCCCCCGCCACATTCTCCTCCTCCTCCCCCGCCATATTCTCCTCCTCCTTCCCCGCCACATTCTCCTCCTCCTCCCCCGCCATATTCTCCTCCTCCTCCCCCGCCATATTCTCCTCCTCCTCCCCCGCCATATTCTCCTCCTCCTCCCCCCGCCATATTCTCCACCTCCCCCGCCATATTCTCCTCCTCCTCCCCCGCCACATTCTCCTCCTCCTCCCCCGCCACATTCTCCTTCTCCTCTCCCGCCATATTCTCCTCCTCCTTCCCCGCCATATTCTCCTCCTCCTCCCCCGCCATATCCTCCTCCTCCTCCCCCGCCACATTCTCCTCCTCCTCCCCCGCCACATTCTCCTCCTCCTCCCCCGCCACATTCTCCTTCTCCTCTCCCGCCATATTCTCCTCCTCCTTCCCCGCCATATTCTCCTCCTCCTCCCCCGCCATATCCTCCTCCTCCTCCCCCGCCACATTCTCCTCCTCCTCCCCCGCCATATTCTCCTCCTCCTCCCCCGCCATATTCTTCTCCTCCTCCCCCGCCACATTCTCCTCCTCCTCCCCCCCATATTCTCCTCCTCCCCCCGCCATATTCTCCTCCTCCCCCACCATATTCTCCTCCTCCCCCGCCATATTCTCCTCCTCCTCCCCCCGCCATATTCTCCCCCCGCCATATTCTCCTCCTCCTCCCCCGCCACATTCTCCTCCTCCTCCCCCGCCACATTCTCCTCCTCCTCCCCCCGCCACATTCTCCTTCTCCTCTCCCGCCATATTCTCCTCCTCCTTCCCCGCCATATTCTCCTCCTCCTCCCCCGCCATATCCTCCTCCTCCTCCCCCGCCACATTCTCCTCCTCCTCCCCCGCCATATTCTTCTCCTCCTCCCCCGCCACATTCTCCTCCTCCTCCCCCCCATATTCTCCTCCTCCCCCCGCCATATTCTCCTCCTCCTCTCCCGCCATATTCTCCTCCTCCCCCGCCATATTCTCCTCCTCCTCCCCCGCCATATCCTCCTCCTCCTCCCCCGCCATATTCTCCTCCTCCCCCCCGCCACATTCTCCTCCGCCTCCCCCCGCCATACTCTCCTCCTCCTCCCGCCATACTCTCCTCCTCCTCCCCCGCCATATTCTCCTCCTCCTCCCCCGCCATATTCTCCTCCTCCTCCCCATCCACATTCTCCTCCTCCTCCCCCGCCACATTCTCCTCCTCCTCCCTCGCCATATTCTCCTCCTCCTCCCCCCGCCATATTCTTCTCCTCCTCCCTCGCCATATTCTCCTCCTCCTCCCCCGCCATATTCTCCTCCTCCTCCCCCGCCATATTCTCCTCCTCCTCCCCCGCCATATTCTCCTCCTCCTCCCCCGCCATATTCTCCTCCTCCTCCCCCGTTATATTCTCCTCCTCCTCCCCATCCACATTCTCCTCCTCCTCCCTCCGCCATATTCTCCTCCTCCTCCCCCCGCCATATTCTCCTCCTCCTCCCCATCCACATTCTCCTCCTCCTTCCCCGCCATATTCTCCTCCTCCTCCTCCTCCCCCGCCATATTCTCCTCCTCCTCCCCCCACCATATTCTCCTCCTACTTCCCCTGCCATATTCTCCTCCTCCTCCCCCGCCATATTCTCCTCCTCCTCCCCATCCACATTCTCCTCCTCCTCCCCCGCCATATTCTCCTCCTCCTCCCCCGCCATATTCTCCTCCTCCTTCCCCGCCACATTCTCCTCCTCCCCCCGCCATATTCTCCTCCTCCCCCGCCACATTCTCCTCCTCCTCCCCCGCCATATTCTCCTCCTCCCCCCGCCATATTCTCCTCCTCCTCCCCATCCATTCTCCTCCTCCTCCCCCCGCCACATTCTCCTCCTCCTCCCCCGCCATATTCTCCTCCTCCTTCCCCCGCCACATTATCCTCCTCCTTCCCCCGCCACATTCTCCTCCTCCTCCCCCCGCCACATTCTCCTCCTCCTCCCCCGCCATATTCTCCTCCTCCTTCCCCCGCCACATTATCCTCCTCCTTCCCCCGCCACATTCTCCACCTCCTCCCCCCCACATTCTCCACCTCCTCCCCCGCCACATTATCCTCCTCCTTCCCCCCGCCACATTTTCCTCCTCCACATTCTCCTCCCCCCCGCCACATTCTCCTCCTCCCCCCCGCCACATTCTCCTCCTCCCCCCCGCCACATTCTCCTCCTCCCCCCCGCCACATTCTCCTCCTCCCCCCCGCCACATTCTCCTCCTCCCCCGCCACATTCTCCTCCTCCCCCCCGCCATATTCTCCACCTCCTCCCCCCCCCCACATTCTCCTCCTCCTCCCCCGCCACATTATCCTCCTCCTTCCCCCCGCCACATTCTCCTCCTCCCCCCGCCACATTCTCCTCCTCCCCCACCACATTCTCCTCCTCCCCCCGCCACATTCTCCTCCTCCCCCCGCCACATTCTCCTCCTCCCCCCCGCCACATTCTCCTCCTCCCCCCGCCACATTCTCCTCCTCCCCCACCACATTCTCCTCCTCCCCCCCGCCACATTCTCCTCCTCCCCCCGCCACATTCTCCTCCTCCTTCCCCCCGCCACATTCTCCTCCTCCCCCCCGCCACATTCTCCTCCTCCCCCCGCCACATTCTCCTCCTCCCCCCCGCCACATTCTCCTCCTCCCCCACCACATTCTCCTCCTCCCCCCCGCCACATTCTCCTCCTCCCCCCGCCACATTCTCCTCCTCCCCCGCCACATTCTCCTCCTCCCCCCGCCACATTCTCCTCCTCCTCCCCCACCACATTCTCCTCCTCCTCCGCCACATTCTCCTCCTCCCCCGCCACATTCTCCTCTACCTCCCGCCACATTCTCCTCCTCCTCCCCGCCACATTCTCCTCCTCCCCCGCCACATTCTCCTCCTCCTCCTCCGCCACATTCTCCTCCTCCCCCGCCACATTCTCCTCTACCTCCCGCCACATTCTCCTCCTCCTCCCCGCCACATTCTCCTCCTCCCCCGCCACATTCTCCTCCTCCTCCCCCGCCACATTCTCCTCCTCCTCCCCCGCCACATTCTCCTCCTCCTCCTCCTCCCCCGTCACATTCTCCTCCTCTACCTCCCCACCACATTCTCCTCCTCTACCTCCCAGTCATTCTCCTCTCCTCCCCGTCTCATTCCCCTCCTCCACCCCCGCCAGTCTCCTCCTCCCACCAGCCACATTCTCCTCCTCCCTCCCAGCCATATTCTCCTCCTCCCCCCCAGCCACATTCTCCTCCTCCCCCCCAGCCATTCTCCTCCTCCCCCCCAGCCACATTCTCCTCCTCCTCCTCCTCCATCTCTCCACGCACTCTCATTCTCGTCATACTCTCTCCCTCACTCATGTTCCCCTCCTGCTCCTCCTGTCCTCGTCCATCTCCTATTTTAGTTTATCTCCTCCGTTTTAAATCTCTCTACTCTCCCTGTTCTCCTCACTTACACACCTCCTCCTCACACACACGCTCCTCCTCACACACACATACACTCCTCCTCATCACACCCCTCCTCCTCTCCCTGTTCTGCTCACTCTCCCTTCTCCCCCAACATCAGCTGGTTGGGGGACATGTCCCCGGCATGCCGAGGAAAGGCCTGTACTCTCGTGCTCCATACAGTGCACTACCTCGCCCTTGTCGCCCGCCCCGATACCATCAGGAGGCGGGTACTTCCTGCAAACGAGGGTGAGAGGCCCCGGTGGAGGGAACTCTATTCGGAGTTGGTTCCCCGTCCCGCCGGGGATTTGAGTTGGAGAGTTCTCCAAGGTGCACTGTGAGCACGGGGAGAGTACTTGGCCCCTTCACGGACTCCCCGCCACCTGCCCCTTCTGTGGCAAGCGGAGTCCGTGTACCATATTTATTTTAGCTGCGCCAGACTGCAGCCCCTCTTATCCACCTTGAGGGGCCTTCTCCTGCAGTTCTGGCTGCCCTTTTCCCCTCACCTTTTTATTTTTGGGTGCCCAGTGTCCCGGGACAATAAGCCTAGGGATCTTCTCATCAACCTTCTCCTGGCATTGGCTAAGCTAGCCATTTATAAGACCAGGAAGCAGTGTTTGGAGAGGGAGGCCCCAGCAAACATCGTGGCCATGTTCCAGGCGCTGGTGCGCTCCCGTATCCGGGCAGAGTACACGTACGCCGAGTCCACTGGGACGGTTACAGAGTTTGCCTCCCAGTGGGCGTCAGGCGGGGTGCTCTGCTCGGTATCCCCCTATTTGGATTTTATTAACATTAACTCCTATATTTTAGTGCACATTATTTGAATTTACTGTTGCACTTGATACCGGTTTATATTATATTTTTGTTAGTCTGGTATTTTTTCTCACTGCGTCCTAGGACCAGTGAGTTATATGTTGATCTGAGGCCAATCAGGCCTTACCAGATTAAATAGTCCTCCTGTTCTACTGCTCCAACTCCCCTGTGTCCTCTTCTCTCTCCTCCTGCCTTCCCCATGTCCTCTTCTGTCTCATCCTTCCCTCTTCTGTCTCATCCTGCCCTCTTCTATCCCCCCCCCCCGTCCTCCTCATGTCCTCTTCTGTCCTCCCCCTGCCCTCTTCAATCCCCTCTGCCCTCCCCCATGTTCTCTTCTATCCACTCTGCCCTCCCCCATGTTCTCTTCTATGCCCCCGTCCTCCCCATGTTCTCTTCTATTCCCCCTGTCCTCTTCTATCCCCCCTGCCGTCCCCCCTGTTCTCTTCTATCTCCCCCGTCCTCCCCTTGTTCTCTTCTATCCCCCCTGCTCTCTTCTATCCCCCTGCTCTCCTCATGTTCTCTTCTATCCCCCCCGCCCTCCCGTGTTCTCTTCTATCCCCCGCCCGCCCTCCCGTGTTCTCTTCTATCCCCCCCGCCCTCCCCCTGTTCTCTTCTATCTCCCCCGTCCTCCCCTTGTTCTCTTCTATCCCCCCTGCTCTCTTCTATCCCCCTGCTCTCCTCATGTTCTCTTCTATCCCCCCCGCCCTCCCGTGTTCTCTTCTATCCCCCCCGCCCTCCCCGTGTTCTCTTCTATCCCCCCCCGCCCTCCCCCGTGTTCTCTTCTATCCCCCCTGCCCTCCCCCGTGTTCTCTTCTATCCCCCCCGCCCTCCCCCGTGTTCTCTTCTATCCCCCCTGCCCTCCCCCGTGTTCTCTTCTATCCCCCCTGCCGTCCCCCCTGTTCTCTTCTATCTCCCCCGTTGTCCCCTTCTATCCCCCCTGCTCTCTTCTATCCCCCCTGCTCTCCTCGTGTTCTCTTCTATCCCCCCCGCCCTCCCCGTGTTCTCTTCTATCCCCCCCGCCCTCCCCCGTGTTCTCTTCTATCCCCCCTGCCCTCCCCCGTGTTCTCTTCTATCCCCCCGTCCTCCCCGTGTTCTCTTCTATTCCCCCTGCCCTGTTCTACCCCCCCTGCCCTCCTTGTGTTCTTATATCCCCTGTGCCCTACCCGTGTTCTTCTATCCCCCCTGCTCTCTTCTGTCCCCCCGCCCTCCCCGTGTTCTCTTCTGTCCCCCCCGCCCTCCCCGTGTTCCATTCTATCCCCCCCGCCCTCCCCGTGTTCCATTCTATCCCCCCCGCCCTCCCCGTGTTCCATTCTATCCCCCCCCCGCCCTCCCCGTGTTCCCTTCTATCCCCCCCGCCCTCCCCCGTGTTCCATTCTATCCCCCCCGCCCTCCCCGTGTTCTCTTCTATCCCCCCCGCCCTCCCCCGTGTTCTCTTCTATCCCCCCGCCCTCCCCGTGTTCTCTTCTATCCCCCTGCCCCCGTGTTCTCTTCTATCCCCCTGCCCCATGTTCTCTTCTATCCCCCCGCCCTCCCCATGTTCTCTTCTATCCCCTCTGCCCTCCCCATGTTCTCTTCTATCCCCTCTGCCCCCGTGTTCACTTCTATCCCCCTGCCCCCATGTTCTCTTCTATCCCCCCTGCCCTCCCCATGTTCTCTTCTATCCCCCCTGCCCTCCCCATGTTCTCTTCTATCCCCCTGCCCCCATGTTCTCTTCTATCCCACCCCCCATGTTCTCTTCTATCCCCTCTGCCCTCCCCCATGTTCTCTTCTATCCCCTCTGCCCTCCCCATGTTCTCTTCTATCCCCCTGCCCCCCATGTTCTCTTCTATCCCCCTCCCACCCCCCATGTTCTCTTCTATCCCCCTCTGCCCTCCTCATGTTCTCTTCTATCACCTCTGCCCCCCCATGTTCTCTTCTATCCCCTCTGCCCTCCCCATGTTCTCTTCTATCCCCCTGCCCCCCATGTTCTCTTCTATCCCCCTCCCACCCCCCATGTTCTCTTCTATCCCCCCCATGTTCTCTTCTATCCCCCCCACGTTCTCTTCTATCCCCCCCACCCCGTTCTCTTCTATCCCCGCCCCACCCCCATGTTCTCTTCTATTCCCTCCCACCCCCCATGTTCTCTTCTATCCCCCCTCACCCCCCATGTTCTCTTCTATCCCCCCTCACCCCCCCATGTTCTCTTCTATCCCCCCACCCCCCATGTTCTCTTCTATCCCCCCCCCACCCCCCATGTTCTCTTCTATCCCCCCCCACCCCCATGTTCTCTTCTATCCGCCCCCCCACCCCCCATGTTCTCTTCTATCCCCCCCACCCCCCATGTTCTCTTCTATCCCCCCCACCCCCCCATGTTCTCTTCTATCCCCCATGTTCTCTTCTATCCCCCCCACCCCCCATGTTCTCTTCTATCCCCCTCCACCCCCCATGTTCTCTTCTATCCCCCCCCACCCCCCATGTTCTCTTCTACCCCCCCCACCCCCCATGTTCTCTTCTATCCCCCCCATGTTCTCTTCTATCCCCCCACCCCCCCATGTTCTCTTCTATCCCCGCCCCACCCCCATGTTCTCTTCTATCCCCCCCCACCCCCATGTTCTCTTCTATCCCCCCCCCGCCCCCCCATGTTCTCTTCTATCCCCCCCCACCCCCCATGTTCTCTTCTATCCCCCCCCCACCCCCCATGTTCTCTTCTATCCCCCCCATGTTCTCTTCTATCCCCCCCATGTTATCTTCTATATCCCCCCACTCCCCATGTTCTCTTCTATCCCCCCCCATGTTCTCTTCTATACCCCCCATGTTCTCTTCTATCCCCCCCCCACCCCCCATGTTCTCTTCTATCCCCCCCCCACACCCCATGTTCTCTTCTATCCCCCCCCACCCCCCATGTTCTCTTCTATCCCCCCCCACCCCCCATGTTCTCTTCTATCCCCCCCACTCCCCATGTTCTCTTCTATCCCCCCCCACCCCCATGTTCTCTTCTATCCCCCCCCACCCCCCATGTTCTCTTCTATCCCCCCCCCCCCCACGTTCTCTTCTATCCCCCCCATGTTCTCTTGTATCCCCCCCCACTCCCCATGTTCTCTTGTATCCCCCCCCCACCCCCCCATGTTCTCTTCTATCCCCCCATGTTCTCTTGTATCCCCCCCACTCCCCATGTTCTCTTGTATCCCCCCCCACTCCCCATGTTCTCTTCTATCCCCCCCACTCCCCATGTTCTCTTCTATCCCCCCCCCATATTCTCTTCTATCCCCCCCCCACTCCCCATGTTCTCTTCTATCCCCCCCCCCACTCCCCATGTTCTCTTCTATCCCCCCCCCACTCCCCATGTTCTCTTCTATCCCCCCCCCCCACTCCCCATGTTCTCTTCTATCCCCCCCCCACTCCCCATGTTCTCTTCTATCCCCCCCCACCCCATGTTCTCTTCTATCCCCCCCCCACCCCATGTTCTCTTCTATCCCCCACCACCCCCCATGTTCTCTTCTATACCCCCCATGTTCTCTTCTATCCCCCCCCACCCCCATGTTCTCTTCTATCCCCCCCCACCCCCCATGTTCTCTTCTATCCCCCCCCGACCCCCCATGTTCTCTACTATCCCCCCTTCCCCCCCATGTTCTCTTCTATCCCCCCCCCCACCCCCCATGTTCTCTTCTATCCCCCCCATGTTCTCTTGTATCCCCCCCCACTCCCCATGTTCTCTTGTATCCCCCCCCACTCCCCATGTTCTCTTCTATCCCCCCCCACTCCCCATGTTCTCTTCTATCCCCCCCCCACTCCCCATGTTCTCTTCTATCCCCCCCCACTCCCCATGTTCTCTTCTATCCCCCCCCCCCGAACCCCATGTTCTCTTCTATCCCCCCCCACCCCCCATGTTCTCTTCTACCCCCCCCCCCCACCCCCAGGTTCTCTTCTATCCCCCCCCACCCCCAGGTTCTCTTCTATCCCCCCCACCCCCCATGTTCTCTTCTATCCCCCCCACCCCCCATGTTCTCTTCTATCCCCTCCACCCCCCATGTTCTCTTCTATCCCCTCCACCCCCCATGTTCTCTTCTATCCCCCCCCACTCCCCATGTTCTCTTCTATCCCCCCCCACTCCCCATGTTCTCTTCTATCCCCCCCCCCACTCCCCATGTTCTCTTCTATCCCGTCCTCCACGTGTTCTCTTCCACCCCTCCTGCCCTCCCCATGTTCTTTTCTATCTCCTCCTGCCCTCTTCTCGCCCCCGTTCTCCCACATCTCCTCCATCTCCCCTCTCCATGCTCTGCTTTCTTTCCTCCTTTTCAATTATCTCTCGCTCCCTGTTCTCCTCCCTCTGTCCGGGTCTCCGCCCACTTGCCCATCGCTCCTCCTCTCCTCCCGCCGCCTGCCGGTCTCTTACCACACTCCAGGCGGCGGCTTCCTTCCGGTCCGCCCGTGACGCAACCGGCACCCACGCACCGTGGTGCTCGTCATCTTCCCGCGAGCCGCCTGCGCCAATCAGCGGCCCAATCGTTTCCTACCACGTGCTGCTGAGGTGGTTTAAAGGGCTCGCAGGGAGGGGACACGTGCTCAGCATCAGACCGGGGGCTCTAAATGATAGATGGTGGATGTGTAGGTGGGAACCATCCCACTGCATGCTGGGACACGTAGTCCTTCACCAGTGGACAAAGTGCTTTAAAATAATCCTTCACTGCTTTGTTTTCCAGAGAGCCCGGTTTCTGATAGCATATCAGTGAACCCTGTATTTCCCAGCCTTTTTAATATGGGTAAACACTAGAGCATTTGTTTTGCATATGGGATCCGTATTCTGTGCTCAGTGCACAAAGTAAGGGGAAGGTTCCCAGAAGACGAAACGTGTCTATTTATCCGGCAGTCGGCTTTGTAACCTCATTTGACCTTGTTTATTTTATATTATTAGGCATTTTAGGGTATGGGTTAGGCCGGCATTAATAGAGTAAGCGTTTGGCTGCCATACTAGGGTTGCCGTGTTAGGCATTTTAGGGTTCTGGCTAGGATAAGGGTTAGGCTACCATGTTTAGGTAAGGCCGAACAAAGTATGTTAGGTATTCTGCTGGTGGGTGTTAAGGTGACGAAGTTCCTTATTTATCCGCTTGCCGGCTAAATAAAGCTGAACAAGTGACTTAGGCTGCGTCCATAGAAGGACAAGCCGTGCTGAGCCGTGCGGACTCTCCGCGCTGAGCCCCTGCAACCTCAATGAGGATGTCTTTAGAGGGGGCTCACGCGAGCGTCCACAGGCGTGCTGAGGAGTTGGATTTTTCAGCCGACAGCCAAGCTGTTTTTCAGCGCGCTGTCGGCTGAAAACATCCAATCAGCGCGAAGCAGCTTCAACGTCACGGTGACGTCGGCGCTGTGACGTTGTCAGTGCGTCGCAGGCGATTGGCCCAGCAACGTCACTGCCCCGCCTCCCGATTGCGCCCGCTAGCTCGCCTGCATGTGCATGAAATCGCACAGCTTCAGCAGGCGAGCCTCAGCGTCAGCGTGCCTCAGCACTGCTCCCCCCCTCTATGGCCCCAGCCTTATATACCCAGTAATTAGCCGCTACCATTTATTAATGGGATTGTTGATGCAGGGAAAATACTTGGGGGCCTATGCAGAGAGCAGCGAATTTTAAAATTGGCGAATTTATTAAAAAGTAGATTTTTTGGAGAGTTTTAATCTCCATATGCAGAAAAGTGCGAATTCTGCTGTGTTTAACATGGATGCGTGTGGCGAGTTTAAATTGGCGAGATGCGCGCTTCAGAAATGTGTTAAAACAAATTCGCGGCTTTTTTTTTCCCTTTGCAATGGCCGCGAGCGGCAGTTTTTTCTGGCGAGTTCAAACTGAGACAATCGCGCCATTTTATTGGCGCGAACAGCCGCTAGATGCCGTTCGCGCCTCTCTGCATACGGATATTTTTAAAACTGGCGAGATTGAGGTTCTCGCCAGCCGCGAGGCGAGTTTTATAACTAGAAAAGAAAAATTGGCGCGTTTTTCGGAACTCGCCATTTTCTGCTGCTTTCTGCGCGATTTTCTCCAAAAAATGGCGAATTTCGAAATAGCGCTGCTCTCTGCATAGGCCCCCTGGTCTCTTTGTGACTGTCTGATTTACTGTGTCCCTCTTTTTATCACTCTGCCATTTTCTGATGTCCCTCCTATCTCCCTGAGCCGCTCAGATTGAAAAATATTGTTTAACCCCTTCAGCTCTAAAAGGTCAGCAACACATTGCTGCGTGTCTCTAGTAGCAGAGGAAACAGAGAATGTGGCTGCAAATAAAACCCCCTTGGCCCACTAAGTCTGCCCATTTTCCTCTACATTGTAAAACCTCAGATCCCATTTGATTCTTGGCTTTTTAAAAAAAATAATTATATGTGGGATAGCTTTATGTCTATCGCAAGCCAGAGAGCGCTGCCTCATTCATTATTGGGTTGCCTTATTACATTGGTTATTTTAATACAATCTCATTCATTAAAATACAGCCATTAATTTCTAAGGTGAGTGGCCTCAGACATCAGTGAACTCTTAAAAGGAACACCAGAATATTTCCATTATGACTATAATGCCCAGCCAGCAGGTTTTATAAATGTATGGTGAAGCGTTTGGAAATCAGTAGTATATGAACAATCTTGCTGAATGGTGTTTGCTTCTAATTTAGCGCTTCTGTTATAAAAGCATGTATGTCTTTACTTCCCCGCTGTACTTGTGCTCTACAAACAGGACATTCTAGTCCTGAAAAAGGACGAAGCTACAGTTAATGTGTAGTCTTAAGTCAACTGATCATATACCTAGATTTTAAGCTCTTCGGGACAGGGACTCCCTTTTCCTAATGTTTTCTTTTGTCTGCAGTGCTGATTACCAATATGTCTCCAATTAGTATGTTATGTGTATTACTGCTGTAATGCGCTTTGTACATGAATGGCGCGATACAAATAGACATAAACACACATGTAAACCCCACTGGGAGTATAGGAATGGAGACTTCTGCTTTGCTCATGACCCCACTTCCTCGCGCAGCGTTTATAATCAATTCCATCGTCCGATGAACATGGGGCCGCAGGTAGGGCGACCTGCACGCCACACACCTTGCAGTGCTCCTCCAGGATGTCAGCATCCAAAACAGGTAGTCTGTAGGAATTCTGTATCTCCAGTGCCACAGCAATACAGTCCCACACACACAAGTCACGAGAGTGAGTTATCTGTTCACTCCCTGTTCCACGTGCTTCTTTCTATCTTTAACACTCAAGCCCTCCCCTAACAAACAGTCAGGAGTAGGGCGTGACCCCTACTGTCCTATATCCCCAGACTGTCGCTGGAGGGGAGCACGTGGCCGTACAGTTCATGCCACTAGGCAACATGCTCCGCACATCATTGCCTCCATGCACCCTTGCATCCATGTCGGGAAACTCTGTCCCTCTTTAACTTGGCGGGAAACTCTGTGCCTCTTGATGGAAAATTCAGTTCCCCTTAAGTGGGTGGGAAACACAGTCCCTCTTGAATTGAACAAAACATTTTCTCGTAGCGAAGAGTTGGGCTCATCACGATTTTGCTGTACTGGAGCTCTCACCCCAAAATACTTTCTTATGGACGCCACCTTGGCTTTGCAGTAAAGCTAGCATTTGTGGTTGTTGACCGCCCTCATTTTTAATGTACATTCGGGAAAGATTTGCACGTACATAGTCCACTACAAAAAACGGGAGCCCAGAGCTACTTACAATATGACAAAAATACACAGTGAGATATATATATTGAAAAAAGGGTCATTTAGTTTAACCCTTTGGCCAAAGCATTATAAGCCTGCGAGCCACTTCAAGGAATGACCATATTATTGCAGGTCCTAACACTGATTAAAATTCTCATTTACCTGTATAATTACAGGAAGAATATCTGCATTGGATCAGTCACAAACAGCTGCATGAAAAGACCTGTACATATGGAATGTGGGGAGGGGTGAGCGTAAAACCTGGGGAGGAGGGGCCACTAACCTCCAAAACAGCCGAGACCAGCTGGACAAAGTTAATAAACACACAGATACCCAGTAAACTTACTGGGTATCTGTGTTTACGTACATAGTCCATCAATCTTAATTTCCTTTAGATGCGCTCCCGTTTTTCTTGACGGGAAGTGTACAACGTTGTCAAATTTCAAACAAAACAAACTCTTCACCTTAAAAGTTCCAAAACACAAAACATTCTTCCTCTTTCTTTATTCTACTTGCCCGTCCCCACGTTGGGCGCCAAATGTAACCCTCCCTGTCTGGCTCATAGGGAGATTGCATTGTTGTACAGTGTTCGCTATTCCAGCATGGGTTACCTTGACTCAGTGCTGGATTCAGGCGGCTGAGCGATGAGTTAGCAAGGGTGGAAATAATGGATGCCAGGAACTTTTACAGTACAACATCAGTCTTTAATTTATGTCCCCAGGCACGGGGACATTCCACACTCATGCGACAACGTTGTACCATTTTTCTAGTATAAGTATCTAGTATAAGTAGTATAATATCTAGTATAAGTATCTAGTATAAGTATCCCCCTCTTAACACTCATGGAGGTGTAGTTATTTAGTTGCTCTATTGGTGTTGGACCCGGCCCCCTTTTGTTGCTTCGGAATAATCATCTGTATTATCCTGGGTTACACGGCCCATTACGGGGATCCTGTCATAAATTGATTAACACACATATTCCCAGATAGCTCAAACTCCTACACCCACCACATCATGAATATATATTTATGTCAAAAAAGAATGCTACTGGGCGTGGCAAATGTATACAACAAAAGACAGGGGGTGCCAAATGCTACATCAAATTGACAAAACATATATGGTAATGAGTACAAAGTTCAAATACTTCAATAATAATAATTACTTGGTTATTATTTGAACTTTGTACTCATTACTATATATGTTTTGTCAATTTGATGTAGCATTGGGCACCCCTGTCCATTACAGGGATCCTGGCTGGTCCTTTGTAATTGACAATGGTACTTTTGGCCTGTTTGGGGACAGCCACTTCCATGCAGACTGGAAAGAGTATTACTACGGATCCGAAGTTAGAGCCAATCCGCTGACACCCAGGAGTCCTCTTTTCTCAGGCCCTATGTTGTGTACTATTTCCCCATTTTTGAGACCTGCTGGAGCGTTCCATTAGCGTTCTTCTGGGATTCTAACTTAAAGTGCACTGTCCCTCTCTACAACATAATTAATAAGGGGGGCTGGTCTGTTTTATGGTTCTAACCCCATCTCCTCTCCTCGTATCTTCCAGGAACCTCCTCTCTAGAATCTTCTCTATATCCTAAATGCTCTCCAGTGACATCAGAATCCCTATGGTAACACAGGGTGGGGCCCAACATACTCTAACCTGAAAGTAACTCTTTATGAGGGGTTTACATACACTGGTGAGAAAAAGTTTGTGAACCCCTTATGTTTTTCACATATTTCAGGCCTAAAATGTTATTAGATTTTAATCTAAATTCTAATAATAGATAAAGATAACCTGATCAAACAAATTACACAAAAACATGATACTTTTTCAACATTTATTCATCCACAAATGATTCAACATTCAATATACATGTGTGAAAAAGTATGTGAACCTATAGATTCAGTACCTGGTGGCAACACCTTGAGCAGCAATGACTTCAGCTAAGCATTTCCTGTAAATGTTGGCCAGTCTCGGTTTTGAGGAATTTTAGCCCATTCCTCCTTACAGAACTGCTTCAACTCAATGACATTTGAGGGCTTCCTTGCATAGACAGCTTGCTTCAGGTCCTGCCACACTTTTCGATGGGGTTTAGGTCCGGACTAGGCCATTCAAAAATGCGCAATTTCTTCTGCAGCCTTTCTTTTGTAGATATGCTTGTATGTTTAGGATCAGTCTTGTTGCAGGATCTACTTTCGCTTCGGCTTCAGCTCATGGACGGATGGCCTCACATTCTCCTCTAGAATCTTCTGATACACTGCAGAATTCATGGTTTTGTCAATGATGGCAAGCTGTGTAGGTCCTGAGGCAGCAAAAAAGACAAGATGTCCTCTGGTGCGTTGACTCAGGTACAGTTGATGAACATGAGTTGGGTGAATACAAGAGAAGACACCAGTGTATTAATAAAGGTTGTTAGCCTATTTAAACACTTTAAGTTAGATTCGTACACTTACAGATTAAATGTAGTTTGTGATCTATGAATTAATTCCCATTTGGAGTTTCAGAGGTTAATCAGATAGATGAGGCTAGATCTCAGCTTATTCAGGATATTTACTTGATATAAACAAAAGAGAAAAAGATCATGGCACAATACATGTATTACACTAGGCTGGGTTAGAACAATATTGCACTTACAGCCAGCACTTGATAAAACAGTGTTTGTGGATAGCTTCCCAGCATTTGGCAATGGACTGTTTGCTTTTTGGTAGTGGTCCTGCTCACACTTCAGGCTCCACGGAATCTATGTGTCACGGGGGAGACTCCAGGAACGGGTAGGACCTCGGTGGCCGGAACAGCGGGAGCAGACTAAGATTGTTGGGGTCACAGGCTGAGATCGGTGGCAAGCGGCAAGTCGGATCGTCTTGGGCAAGCAAGGGTCAATGGAAGGCAGCAAGCAGGATCGCCGTGTCAACACACAGAGGTTCGGCAACAGGAAAGCAGGAGCAGGACGGGAGCAGGAACTGGGACTAGCTAGCAGGAAACAGACTGGGGCAATCTAGTTAAATAGCAAGGGCCTTTAATATGAACAGGACTCCAATACAGAACAGGACTGGTACAGGAACAGATCAAGATCAGAGACAGATGCATGGGCGTAGGAGTCTGACACAAAACATAGGCAAGGCCCAAACAGGAAGCAGGAACTATAAAGGACAGAAAACAGGAGCAACGAGAGGAGACAGATAGACAGACAAACCCACGAGCAGACAGAAAGCAGCAGCACACCCGGTGGACAAGGAAAGGAACTATGGCTAGAACAAGACATTGAGAGAGCGGCAGCAATCCCGGTGGCCAAGCATAGGTACGGCAGGCTAGAATATGACACCATGCAATCTTATCTCCCTTTACTATTGCATGTCTGCTACGCCCGAATTCTCAAATTTCTATGCGGGGGGAGATACTTCGCCTCTCCGTCCTTCCTGTACCTTGCACACGGACAGGAGGTAACCAGGAAGAGATCTTTCCTTAGCGGTGTCTACTGGGTTGCGCTCGCGTCCGCGTGCGGGTACCTGTAGGGCGTTCAGCTGACAGCTTAGGCAGAGGGAGATCCACACGTCACGGGAGCTATGGTGGCCTGTAAGTTCCAAAACAACGCGTTTCGCAACTGCTTCGTCAGAGATATCAACACGCCGGAGGAGATCTTTCTTGCTCACATTTTTGTTGAGGGACGTGGAACGCTCTCCTAGATTCTGGCAGCTGGACTTAAGTATACCATTTTGGACTCTTTACCTTCCTCCATTTACACTTATTTTTGTATGAACACTGTATTGTATTTTTATTTTTAATATTATTAAGTTAGTGATTAGCGCTACTCTCCCTTTTCCCCTGAGGCAGCAAAGCATCCCCAAATCAACACACTCCCACCAGCATGCTTGATGGTTGGAATGAGGTTCTTCTGTTCGAGCACAGTTTTCGTTTTCACCAAACATAACGTTTCTCATTGAGGCCAAGAGTCCTACCTTTGATGCGTTTGCCCAGAGAACATTGTTCCAGACGTCTTCTGGATCATCTGTGCGCTTTTTGGCGAACTTCGGGCGGGCAGCTATATTCTTTTTAGAGAGCAGTTGTTTCCTCCTGGCTATCCGTCCATGAACACCATTCTTGTTCAATCTTTTTCTGATAGTTAAGTCATGAACACTCACATTAGCAAAGGTGTGAGCGGCCTGCTGATCATTGGATGTTACTTTGAGGTTCTTTGTGACTTCCTGGATGATTTGCCGGCTACATATTTCATTCGTTTTTCTAATTCATACATCATTTTGTTTCAAAAGACTTGTAATTTGTTAATATAAACCGTATTGAATATTTAAGAAAAGACTTGTTTTGACTCAAGAAGGTTATCGTGAAAACTATGGAATTTCCGTAATTATCATTCGGGTTCACAAAGCATTTCGTTAGCCACAAAACGGTATCGTCTATTCATTTTTGATTATTAAAGCTCGGCTAACACGGTACCGATACCTCTACATCAAAATATGAAAGATACCACATTGTACCGCACTCAAATGAAGCTAAAGGATTTACTGAAAAAACAGGCACAACTAGTCAGCGATATCATCTTCCTCAGAAATTGCAAAAAGAAGCATCTGATCCCGAAAGGACTTGTCCTCAAAAACCCACTTGCCACCACATACAACACAAAATTCTCCCAACAAATGTGCACCAGGAACTCAGAAAGATTAAGGAACCATCTGATTAGCATCTGTTACAGCAATAGGAGAAAGATAAAGGCGACAATAGACAGCATCCTGGAGACAGGAGAAATACGCGCAGACATTTGGAGAGGACTCCGAACATTCCATGAAAAACTCCTGAAGGGCCTAATTAGCAACAAGGAAAAGAAACTCCATAGACTGAGGCTAAGAATGAGATACTCTGCAGCAGCCAGCACAACCTCAAATAATATAAACATTCACAGTCACCAACAGCAGGACCGCACTGTTAACATCTCAGACTATACACCAAATCAAGCAGAGTCCTCTGTATTATCAAAGGGTGTCACATTCTGCCCTACCAAGCCTATGGACAAGATTGAGCTGTGCAGTGACCTGGAAGAGTTCTTCAAAAGACTGCGTCTTAAGGAGTTGTTCCATGACAGACATGACCAAGATCGTGCCAACACGGCAGAAGGAGGGCCACTGCACATGAGCAGGGAGAAACAAAAATCCAACTGGATCCCACAAACTGGGCGCAACCCGAAACAGGACCGGTACATCGAAAGCTTTAGACACAGAGCCAAAACCACCATCCTGGACAAAGTAAGGAAACAAACGTATAATCTTACACTGATCGAGAGGAGAGCCATAGAATCACTAAAGGCCAACCACAACATAACAATCAAACCTGCAGACAAGGGAGGAGCAGTGGTCATAATGAACACCACAGACAACTCTCTGATGCAAAGTATTCCACCAAACTGCAGCAGGATTCAACAAAAAAGTACATGGGAGAACTCAACAGGATCATTAAAACACTCCCGATATACACAAGAGAACAAATTCTGGACCTGATACCAGGTAACCCAAAACCTGGCTCATTCTACATGCTCCCTAAAATTCACAAAAAGGGTAACCCTGGGAGCCCTATTATCTCTGGATCAGGCACACTGACTGAGAATATTTCTGGCTGGGTGGGGGGCATTCTAAAACCACTTGTCAGGAACACACCCAGCTATATCCAGGACACCACCGACCTGCTTAACAAACTTAATGCCATTGGCCCCCTCTCAACAGGAACACTACTATCAACCATGGATATAGAGTCACTCTACACTAACATCCCCCACAAAGATAGGATTTCAGCCTGCAGATACTTTCTGGGACCGCAGGAGCTACTCACAGAGACAGTGACTAAATGCATCGAATTTATTCTGACCCATAACTACTTCACATTTGGAAATGACACATACCTTCAGACAATGGGGACCGCTATGGGCACTCGGATGGCGTCACAGTATGCCAATCTGTTCAGCGCAAAACTGGAAAGTGACTTTCTTTCCCTCTGTCACTTGAAACCCCTTGCATACCTTCGCTACATCGATGACATCCTCTTGATTTGGACCTCTGGTGAACAGGACCTCCTACAGTTCCTAAAACGAAATGCTTTTATTTGTACGAGCTTTCGAGATACACTGATCTCTTCTTCCGACAATGGTACATTGAATAAAGCAAGCAAGGGTTTTACTTAAAAACAGTGCATCTTGGAATGTTATCTGTGACTGAAACCGATCCCTCCCCTCTGTGTAGTATGTGATTTATGACTTGAGGTGTTAAATAGTCCCTGCATATTAGTGATGTAAGAGATTATAAAGAGCCCACAGTGTATACAGCGCTTTACAAAAAGGTGTGTGGCGTGGGAGTGTATATCAATGGTGTGGGTAGGTGTGGAAATGAAAGAGGGTGTTGCATTACTAAAAGTGTGTTTAGATACTATGTACTCTTACCGTGCACCCCAAAACTGGAACAACCTACCAGAGACTCTCACAGCCGCCACCAGTCTAAGATCTTTCAAAACTAAAGCCGTTTCATATTTTAATCTGGTCTGTAACTGTTACATACGCCTCTAATATATATTATCTCTAACTGTGCATGCAATGTCTTGTATATAATGTATACCCAGTTCACTTACGCAACTATGTATTGTAACCATGTATTATTTGTCATCTTAACTATGCCCAGGACATACATGAAAACGAGAGGTAACTCTCAATGTATTACTTCCTGGTAAAACATTTGATAAATAAATACCCTTGAGTGCACCTTTTCTCCTTCCCCATTAAATCAAATGCAATTTTACGCTATAGGGAATGCGCTTTCTTTTAGGTTTTCCATCGGATGTGGTTCATCCATCTGAAAGCAGCCGTGACCTCCTTCACCAGAAGCGTTTTATACCTTGAAAGAATCACCTATTGGACATTAATGGGACAGGTTTTTTTTGCTCGTTTATCCGCATCTATATTCACATTTCACCATGTTTGTATATATTCAATGTTTTTTCATTTTATGAGATGGGCGCGGCGGAGGGCCGCCAGCGTTTATCAGAAGAGCAGCCGGCAGAGGAGGTAGGAGTTGGTACTGAGGCAGAGCAGGACAGCCAAGGAGGAGCGCACCCCGGCGGTCTGACCCGGAATACTTTCTTACTTCCAGTGTCTGCTGCCACAGCGCGCTCACCTCGTACTGTCCTGCTTGCCTATGTACAACTCCTACCTCCTCTGCCGGCTGCTCTAATAATCAACACTGACGGCCCGTCGCCGCTCACATCTACCCGCCAAAGGTAGGCATGGGAGAGCGCTGGGGGGAGAGAGCTGAGGGGGGGGGGGGCGGAAGAGAGCTGACGGGGACAGGGAGACAGCTGAGGAGGGAGAAAGAGGGCTGGTGATGGTAAGGAGGGGGAGAAAAGAAGAGGGGTAAAGAGAGCTGGTGATGTTGCGAAATGAGGGGGAGAGAGCTGGTGATGGTGAGCAGGAGGGGGGAGAGAGCTGGTGAGGAGGGGAGAGAGAGATGGTGAGGGGGAGAGAGCTGGTGAGGAGGGGGAGAAATTATGAGGGAGAAAGACAGCTGGTGATGGTGAGAAATGATGAGGAGGGATACAAAAAATTGCAGTTAGTATTAATGGGGCCCTGAAATTTTTTGTTGCTTGGTGGCCCGCGCATTTCTAGCTACGCCACTGATCTTTATTAAACCTCATCAGCAATTTACCTGCCCAAGTTTCCAGTCTTCTGGAGAGAAATTACATCCTGCTCTGATTTTTACTACCTTACATAATTTAGTGTAATCACCAAAGATGGAGACTTTGCTCTCTATGCCAACCTTAAGGTCATTAATAAACAAGTTAAAAATCAGGGGTCCCAGTACTGATTCCTGAGGTACTCCACTCACAGCTTTAGCCCAACTTGAAAAGGTTCCATTTATGACAACCCTCTGTTGTTTGTCCTTCAACCAGTTTTCAATCCAGGTGCAAATATTTTTACTGAGTCCAATTTCCTTTATTTTGTACAATAATCTCTTGTGGAACCGTATCAAAAGCCTTTGCAAAATCTAAGAAAACCACATCAACTGCTTTACCCAGGTCTAAATTCCTACTTATTTATAAAATGTTTTACCAGGAAGTAATACATTGAGTTACCTCTTGTAAAACTTACTTCCTCAAAGAAACTAATAAGGTTAGTTTGGCACGCATATCCTTCATAAATACATTCTGACTATTACTAATAATTTTGTTTTCCATTAGGTATCACTGAATATTATCCCCTACTAAACCTTCACGTAGCTTCCCCACTATTGAAGTCAGGCTTACAGGTCTGTAATTCCCCGGTTGTGGTCTAGCACCCATATCTGCTTTACACTAATCTTGAGGTACTGAACCTGTGGAAATTGAGTCCTGGAATATTAAATATAATGGTTTGGCTATTACTGAACCAGCTCCGTAAGAACTCTTGGATGTATGCCATCAGGGCCAAGTGTCTAATTTACTTTAATCTTATTAAGCGGCCTATGCATTTCTTCCTCAGTTAATCAATTGTTCGTTAATATAGAGGTTGTGGCTTCCTCCTGTAGCAGTATTTTTTCAATTTATTCCACCCTGGTATATACAGAAATAATTTAATACCTCTGCTTTTCCCTTATCTCCAATACTTTGCCCGAATATCTCCCACTGAAAGGGTCCTATATTTTCTTGTCAAATCTTTTTTTTTTATTCAGGTACTTCGAGAACTTTTTAGGGTTGCTCTTACTTTCTATTGCAATCATTTTTCTAACCCTTTTGCAATTTCTGTTACATTCCTTGTAATTCTGATACGATGCCTCCGTCCCTTCTGACTTTCTCTAAACGCCTTCCTCTTCTTGTCCATTTCTTCCCCTACCTGTTTATTTAGCCACAATGGTTTAGACTGGTTTCTTTTATATTACCCAAGGGTATACACTGACAAGTGGGCTCTTCTAACAATGTTTTAAAGACTGACCATTTATCTTCCACATTTTTCTTGGCAAAAACATTCCAATTTATTTTTGTAGATTATTCCTCCATTTATTAAAATCTGCCTTTCTAAAATGTAGTCTTTATTGAACCCATATAATATGTTTTTTGATCATTTATTTCAAATGAGACCATGTTATAATCACTGTTCCCCAAATGTTCCCGGACTTGAATTTATTACTTCTACATTGTTTGACATGACCAAATCTAGTAATGCTCCTCAATAATTTGGGTTGTGTAATTGTCCCGCAAAAACCTGTTACCTTTCATTATAATGCTAATCTAATTGCTCCAGTCTATGTACAGATAGTTAAAATCACTCATTATACAAACATGACCTAATTTTGATGCCTTCTCCATTTGCAAATGTATTTTAGCTTCCTCGATCTCACTGATATTTGGTGGTTTATAGCATATCCCTACAAACATTTTCTTTGTACTTTTACCTCCACTGCTAATTTCTATCCACAAGGTCTCTACATTTTCATCATTCCCTTCATAAACATCTTCATGTATAATAGGTTTTAAACCCAGTAAAACATATAAACATACTCCACCTCTTCTATTTGCTCGATCCATCAGAAAAAGGGAATAACCCTCTAAATTAACTGCCCAGTCATGAGTTTTATCCCACTATGTTTCAGTAATGCCTAAAATATCATACTGCTCCCTTGTAGCTATTAATTGAAGCTCCCCCATTTTATCAGTCAGACGTCTTGCATTAATTAGCAAGCATGCACTGAAGATAACAATGGCACAGACTGGTAAAACCCTTATCTGCCTCTCTACTGCAGTTGGATTTAGTCTTTTAGACGTTTACTAGTAATATCTGTATTTAATATAGATGTCTCCCTGCCTGCCTGCCTGCCTGCCAAGCTCCCACTTCCTTCCATGAACACTAGCTATTTCCCCATCCCTATCTACTCCATCTAATTCATTATCTGTTTCTTGTCCCTCACCCCTTTCCTAATTTAAAACACCCCCCCTCTCCCCCCCAGCACAGGTGGTGAATGATTGTCACCCAGGTATAGTGTAGCTAGATATATATAGCCTCTGGAACCTATTATTTAGAATCACTATATTAATTCAAGGTAAATAAAACCTTCGGATGATATTTATTTATGGTAAAATAGAGTTGATCCTATATTCAGCATTTTTTTTTTATTCGTCAGCCATGACGGTTCATTCAGCTAACAACATTTATAGTAAAATGTTGTGTCCTAAATATATTGCAGACTTGCACTGCCAACAGAAAGAGTTGTGATGTAGCAAATTATCGTAACTGTTGCAAATCTCCACCAAGGATCGGAACGTGCGCCAGGCACAGTATGATGACATTACATTTAGAGTGGGATTGCTAACGAGTTAACATTGTGTGGGGCAGGGGGGGGAATACAAATATAATTTTAGTTCAGCCTAGGCAACCGAGTAGCGATCTTCACCACATTAAGAGTATTGTCTCAGTTAACTGCGGCTGCAACCGTCATATATTAATAAAAAGATTTTAAATGCTAGGTTTCAGAGGCTATATTTCTAGCTATACTATAACCGAGTGAAAATCATTCACCGCTTATCAGTCCACTATGGATAATTACGTGCAAAAAAACATCCCTGCAATTCTTAAATATCTAAAAGCTACTATTTGCATTACAGCTTATGCTAATTTAGTATTTTACATTATGACGAATTAAAGGTTATGTTAACACACTTTACTGTTAAATCCCTGTAGAGTGCACCTGACCAGAGCGACTTTCTAGGGCAGCAAAATTTGTATTAACCCTGTGCGTGTTTGTTTGTTTGGTCTTACTGGTTCCCGGGTTGCACTCGAAGCACTTTTACTAGTACTGTACTTGGTTCTAGGGACCATTACGTCATTTAGCAATGTTTTATTCCACTAAATTAAGGAGTAGTAGTTGAGCGATTCCTATTGTGTTGTTTTGTCTTATTCCAGAAACACCGTTTCGGTCCCATTGTGAGACCTCTCTTAAGATTAGACAAATCAACATTATTCCAGATTGGTGTGCCTCCATATTCCCCAAAAGGTAGAGGTTGTAGGCAGAATTTGGCAGGGACTGGCTTCTAGGGACCCCATGGTTCAGGAGATATCTAGAAATATATATATATATATTTTTTTTTTTAAAGCACAGTGGTCTGGGGCAATCCCTCCTACAACCAAAGTGAGATAATTCCAGTGATATGTTTAAGCAGTTATCTTTTCTACCCAAATCTGACACCTAGAAGTATTGTCATTTTTTTTTTTTTTAAGTTAGACCTGGGAGGGGTTTAATTTCCTCTGGCTGCTCCCCCTTGTGTGTGATATCACTGTGTTCAACAAGTGCTTGTACAGCCAGAGCCAGCCCCCCTCCCCCACATATTTCTTGATTCTCTGATATGGCCGGGTGGGATAAGGATAAAGAAAACATTTTTGATTGGCAAAGACTCCCCCATTCAGAGGCTCCTAAGAAGTTAAAGTGACCAACCATGTGCCATTGTACCCTTAACCTCTATGTAATCACTCGTCACTGCTCAGAATAAAGGAGTGAAAGTTTAGGACAGTGTCTGACTTTATTAAACACAAAAGCTTTGCACGTTTCCCCTCTTGCCCCCCCCTGTATCCGCTTCCAGTCTCTGACATTTCTGCAACATTCTTCCTCCGAGATCAGCTTCTGGTTCCACGGTGGCTCATGTCGGTGAGAAACTGTAAGCCGCTTCCCCACAAGTGTTTGTTAAAAAAAAATAATAATTAAAAACCAAGAGGCAGAACCCACTACAGACTCAGGCTGTGAGATACAGACAGGGAGGGGGTCAAACCCTGACCCGACCGCAGGCAATGCCCGGCGCCATTCACATTTAACCCTTCACTGCCGGGTGAAAGATTGGCAGAGAAGTGCAATTGACAGAATAACATTAAAAATGTGGCTCATCCCAAGGTCTTCAGTCCCGGGATTCTGTGCAGAAAAAACACCATTAAATTAGTCGCTTTCAAAAAAAATAATCTATCCCCTCCCACCCCCGGTCATAAATCCAGTGTTTTCCAATGTAAAATTCCAGTTCAAGTATCTCCAGTTCCAGGAGGTGGTGATAATTCTAATAAAATATCCATCTCTTTAAAAGCAGTTCAAAGTAGCAGCTTCATTCATGAGAGAGACCGACGAGGAGTGAAGTGATATTGAGTGAGGGCCCACCACCTCCTGCACAACAGAGAGGAGGGTTTCTGGACGTTAAGTGTGAGGTTGTAGGGCCCCCCTGCTTTCTGGCTACAAGACCTCCTCTCGCTGGTGCTTGGTTTTGTGGGGGGTTTGTCCATTACGCAGGGAGCCATTCTGGGGTCGGAGGAGGTTGCCCTTCTCCCTGTCGGACCAGGTGTACACGTTCTCGTCACTATCGAGCTCGGATTCAGAATGCATTAGACTCGTATTCTGTGCTGGAGCTTTCAGTTTCACCCCTGTGGGGCAGGAGGGAAAAGGAGTCGTTAAAAGCAGCGGCGCCTGCACCCTCCTAATACACAGACATCAGGGACACATACCTCTCACTCCATCCTAATACACAGACATCAGGGACACATACTTCTCATCCCCTCCTAATATACAGAAATCTCTGACATATATGGGTCACACACTATCCATTCCTTGACAAACATACATCTCTCTGTCACCTGCACTTCATGTATTATTTCACTGTCTTAGTTGCTTTTCTACTCTACCTACTTCTCTTTATCACTGCTCCTCACACTGCCTGCAACAGAACAATAAGAGATATTAGTAGGATTTCAAACTCTTTTCTTGCTCTGCAAGGAGTTGCTGGTCATCTCTGGCAACAAGCTTGTACCATATGCTCTGAGCTCCCTACATGTAATTGGTGATTTCCAGCAAACTGCTCAATGTCTGTATGGCAGTGCAGGGGCTAAGGCAGAGCTGTATGGGGCCAGCACAGACTTCCCAGGCTTCTGCTGGTTACCTGGTTTTAGGCTGGATTTCAGCTCTATGCTCTCCTGGTCATCGGTGGCTTCCAGGATCTTATACCTGCTCTTCCGCTTGGGTTTGCCCTTCTTCCTGTGAGGACGGGAGGTAAGAAGCTTCACTTATTGAGTGGAAACATTACGCTGCGAGATCCCGAGGCTCTATTAAAGGAGCCCTTTGGTTATCCCCCTCATCCCCCTATAGTTTCAGCTCCGGGGACCCCCTGCTTTCCATCCATGTAAAAAACTAGCACGTAGGGGGAACTGCACATTTAACCCACCACACAAATATACATATATACATATAAAAAGAAAATATAGTAGCGCCAATAGGTATATAAATATTCACCTAATATGATAAGTGTAGAAAAAAAATGTTGTTTTTTAGAAACAAGCTGTGATTTATTGTATTGTATGTCTTTATTTATATAGCGCCATTAATGTACATAGCGCTTCACGGTAGTAATACACGTGGTAATCAAATAAATAACAGATAATATAAATAACAGATCATGGGAATAAGTGCTTTAGACATAAAAGTAACATTAAGGAAGAGGAGTCCCTGCCCCGAGGAACTTACATTCTAATTGGTAGGTAGGGAGAACGTACAGAGACAGTAGGAGGGAGTTCTGGTAAGTGCGTCTGTTTGTATGATGGAAAAACTGACAAGCTTCCTTAATGATACATACCAAAATTTCCAGAAAGTCTGGTTTTCCTGGCTAGCTCACGCAGGTAGTCTATATACACACCGGGACTCTCTAAGCCTAGAACCCCCGAGATCAACCAGCCCCACTCTTCTCCCGTACAAAGTTTAGATGTTTCCCCCGTCGCCCATCCACAGAATATTTACTATGTCCTATTGGTATCTTTTTAAGGCCCTCAGACCGGCTTTTTTATCCCAGTCAAAAAAGCTCCCACGTGATATTGAATCCCACCACTCAACCTCAAAACTGTTACAAGTATAAAGAATTGTTGACTCACCATGATGCTGTGCCACCCCCTTCCCTCCCCCCCTAACTCTCCCCATTTTTTTATGTACCCCCTCCCCTTCCTCTCCCCCATCACTCTTGAATGTTTTACTTTCTGTATTCTTCTGCTTGAAAACCCAATAAAAATGTTGTTTAAAAAAAATAAATGTTATGCTGTTACTCTTGATTTGTGCTTTTGTTCCGCAGCATTGTGCAAGCCGGGAATGTTTTATGTAGAGTATCAGTCTTGAGAATACATATTGGCGAATGTCGTATGTAACTGTTGAAAAATACAAATCTCTTATGGTCCTGATGAAGGTTCCAGTGTTGGACCGAAACGTTCATCGATTGTATTTTCTACAAATAAACATGCAAGTCTCTTTGCATCTCACTTTGTATTTAGATGTGCTTTGATACTAGTTTTGCATATTGCTATTTTAGTGTAGCCGATTGTACACACTGTCTTCACACCCCTATTTGTTTTTCTACTTTTGAGTCCTCTTTCTGCTTATTTGTGTTGTGCAGAGACTTCTCTCTTCGTGTAACTGTTGGGACACCGAATCCCAGGCCTGGATAAAATGATGCGCCCCCGCCTCTCCTTTGTACTGAGGGGAAGTGCTCGAACATAACTCACCTCCTGCAGCAGCAGATCGTGAACCAGGCCAACAGTCCCAAAGCCACCACAATGAGGAAGCACGCGATGACCACATACAGAACACTCCAATCTGCAGGGGAGAGGAGAGTCACTGCGTGATAACTTGGCCAAGGGCTGCAAATAACACGATGACAAGGCTCATTAAGCGTCGGCATGGGTTGGCGCAGGGGAGCGCAATCTTTTCCCCCTGCGCCCCCCTGCTGGCTGTCCTGCTCTTCGCGCGCCCCACCCTCCCCTCCTTACCGTGGTCCCCGACGTCTGGGCGTCATGTTGCCATAGCAACGCGACGTCACATGACCTCGCGACGTCATTTGACACTGCGTTGCCATGGCGACTCGTCTCCAGATGACGTCTGAACCACAATAAGGTTTACAGGGGCCGTCGCCGCTTCCCCGGCACTTCATTTAAGTTCATTCGGGAAGCGCACGGGGCCTCTGTAAACCTCGCGCCCCCCCGCAGTTAAATCTCTCACCCCCCAGTTTGTGCACTGATGGGTTAGCGCCAACTGAAGTCAATGGCAGTTAATGTCGATCGGGTATGCTAACCCGTACCGGCGCACGATACATCGGCACCAATGTGGGCTTCCTGGCAACTAGGTAATCAGGCAGAACGCACGAAACCGCCGGCATGGAACGAGTTTCGAGAGAATTTAGAAATATGGAAAGAGGAGACGGACAGTGAACGTTTGGGGGGCTTCTTAACTATATGCAAAGAGATCAAATTAGATTGAACGATTCTGCTCGTGTCCAGCGATTCAAAGTAAGTTTTTGTAAATAGGGAGCCAGTTATTCTGCTTTTTAACTCTTTCGGTGCCATGGTTCCACTAGCCAGCAAAAAAACAGATTGCTTTGCATTTTAGCTCCAGCTAGCCTAAATCCATCGTATGTTGTTATGCAAGACTGGGGCTTTAAAAAGGAGTGTCCGTGAAACAGCCTCTAATTAATCTATAAAACACTGGGCCTTATTCAATAGCATCGAGCGGTAGATTGCACTGTTATCGGGCAAAAACTCAATGACAACAATTGGAGTTTTCGTCCGACAATGCCCTGAACGGCCGCTTTAGAGCAAATTGAATTACTTGCAAGATGTCCATAGACGCAATGGGGTAGCACAGGTTAGCAGATGCCGGTGTAGTAACTCACCACAGTTGCTCTCCCCATCACCAAAACGCACACGGATAAAATTCTCCATCCAGAAGGGGTCACAGACACAGCGCTTGGTGACGGAGTTACAGCGGCCATGCAGGGAACAGTTCAGTTGGCAGGCTGAGAAGGGGATACACCGTGAGAACATGCCCTGGGGGGAGACGGCTTTCCTCTCCAGCGAAGGAAAGGTTTCAGGGGATATGGTACATATACATTATATACATTGCATTATGGTAACAGAAGCTGATTCTTGAGCGTCAGGGGGGGGGGCCTGTAACACATTGCGAAGCAACGAGTTGCAGGCCCCTCTAACACTGAAGGGGGTTGGCAGTGGCAGTCAATAAGGGGCGAGTTCAATTGCTTGCTGCGATTCCCTCAACTCTCCCTCACTCACTGAATGTGTCTATTTCCAGCGCTCTGAAGATGAGGAAGTCGCTCTGCTGTTTGCGCAGCTCGTTACGGAGTGTCCAGGCCACCTGGTAACCTTTCAGCACCTGTTGAGGCGGCTGGTTCTGGACGTAGAAGACCATCTTCGTGCTGGAGGAAAGGGGAGCAGAGGCGGCGTGTTAAAAACCCCAAAGTAACACAAAGGGTTGTGCCAGTAAAGCAACAGCTAACCCACAAACATCAGTTTATTACACGGCTGTCAAACACGTGGCCCGAAGCTTGAGTGGGAGGGAGGTTGCATGGCTGATTGGGACAGAGCAAAAGGATGAAGGGGGTGGGGGGTAGAGACAGCGAGGGTTGGGTGGGGGGGGTAGAAGAGCGGTGGAGAGAGACAGATGATGTGGAGGTGGAGGGGGGGTAGTAGAGAGAGACGGATGGGGTGGGGGAGAGATACCAGTGACATTTACATATTTGTAATCAGGAAAGCTCAAGGGGGGGGGGAAATAAAATAAAAAAAAAGTGTACGTGTAGGTTAGAAAGACTATTTTTTTTTACATTTCCTTCTGCTGCTCTGATGATACGGACCGAGTCTTGTAGTCGGATTTAAGAATTGCCCCCCAAGCTATTTTTAGTTTGACGGCCTGGTTAATTAAGATTGGATTCGTTTTCAGACAAAGAAGCAGATGTATGAGAAAATGGGAAATTTTTTCAGTCTTACCGTCATTTTCTTTTCCCGAGTAATATTCCATGGCAGTGCACACCAAAGGGTTAAGTCACACCTTCTAGCTGGAATAGGACAAATTAAAGACTTACACCTGTAGGAGGCCCTAAATATAGCCACTCCTTCTCCTTGCAGGCAGTCTTGTATTTCTTAGCTGAAACATATAACACATATTAATACATCCTTATGTTTTTTGGTCGTGTGCTTGGTGCGCACTGGTATGGAATATAACTCAGGAAAAGAAAATGACGCTAAGATTGTGAAACAATTTTCTATTCTACTGAGCATCTCCATGGCAGTGGGCACCAATGGGCAATGCCCAAGCACTATTAACTGGGGTGGGCAACAAATAAATCATACAAAATCGATGGATAATGCATAAATCTTTTAATTTCTAATGCACAACCGCTTGCAATACTTTACAGCCAAAGCATGCGTCTGCTGAGACCAGGATGTCTAAATGATCGTTCTTAATGAACGTATTTATGGAAGACCATTACTGCTGCTCTGCAAAGTTCTTGAGGAGAAGCTTGTGCCTTCGCTGCCCAAGAAGTAGCCATGGATCTGGTGGAATGTGCTTTTAGTGCTTCCGGAGGTTGCTTGCCTTGCACCATGTAAGTCTTTCTCATGGCTGCCGTGATTCATCTACTGCAAGTAGCCTTTGAAGCTGCTTGTCCTTCCCCCCCCCCCCTGGGAAGTACGAACAGATGGTCCCATTTTCTGAATGGTTCTGTTCTGGCCAGATATATCTTTAGACATCTGACAATATCCAATGAATGTAAAAGTTGCTCTTTAATAACATTTGCTGGTTTGGGACAAAATGAAGGAAGGATTATTTCTTGGTTTAAATTAAAAAATTATACCACTTTCGGCAAAAATTGAAGTATTGGTCTGAGTACTACTTTATCCTGATGGAACACCAAGCATGGGTTTTTCTTGATAGAGCTTGTAGTTCACTTATTCTAGAATTTGAAGTAACTGCTACCAACAAAATCGTTTTCCACGTTAATTTTGTGAGTTAGACCTGTTTGAGAGGTTCAAACGGTGCCTTTGTGAGTGCCTGTAGAACTAGAGGCAAATCCCACGGAGAGAGTAGCACTCTAACTTGGTTATATTTGGCAAATTGCCTGGAAAAAAACATGATATTAAGTCCAGTATGGTCAACTGTTTGCCTTGTAACACTGATAAGGCAGACACTTTAACATTCAAGGAACTGGCACTAAGATCTAGGTCAAGTCCTTTCTGCAAGAATTACAATATCAATGGAATTGATGGATTTAAGTAATCAATATGTTAGATACTGCACCACTGATAACAACGCTGCCATATTCTAAGGTAGGTTTTGGAGGTAGACACCTTTCTTGCCTGCATTAATGTTTTTACGACATTTTTGATCGGCCTTTCCCGTGTAACAGTTTCCACTCAACCACCATGCTGTTCAAGACAGGCACTGTGCATCAGGATGACAAATCGGTCCCTGCGATAGGAGGTTAGGAGATATCGGTCATTCCCACGGTTTGTTTTTACCATGCTGACGAGCAAGGGAAACCATGCCCTGCGTGGCCAAAACGGAATGATCGTCACTATGTCTGCTCTGTCTTTCCTTATACTGAGTACACCTGAGATTAGGGGTACTGGAGGGAAGATTTATGCTAGTTGGAACTTCCAATTGAATGAGAGAGTTTATGTAGGAAGCGTCTGGGAGAGCAAACCTTGAACAGAAGGTTACCAACTTTGTGTTTTCGGATGTAGACATCAGATCTATCTGTGTTATACCCCACTTTTGAGTAATCTGAAAAAAAGCTGTTAGAGACCATTCTCCTGACTAAACGGTTCGCCGATTTAGAAAGTCTGCCCTTGTATTTAAACTTCCTGGAATATATATTGCTGTAAGGCAATGTGGAGGTTTTTCCGTTCATTTGAAGATAGGCCCAATTTCTTCCAGTAACGTGGAGCTCCCTGCTCCTAGTTTTTTCAAGTATGTTACTGTAGTGATGTTGTCTGATCTGATCTTTAGGCTTCTGCCTTCTATTTCTTGCGAAAACAACATTGCTTGCATGACTGCTCTTACATAGTAGTTACATAGTAGATGAGGTTGAAAAAAGACATGCGTCCATCAAGTTCAACCTGTTCTAAATTTAGACGACAGATACTTTGTTCTATATCTATACTTCCTTATTGATCCACAGTAAAGGCAAACAAAAAAATCCCAGTGACATATTATCCAATAATATCTCATAAGGGAAAAAATAAAATTCCTTCCTGACTCCAAGAATTGCCAATTCTTGATTACTCCCTGGATCAACATCCTTCTCATGTTTACTTATTTGGTATATCCCTGTATGCCTTTCCTTTCTAAAAAAGACCTTTCTTTGAACAAATCTATTGTATCTGCCATCAGTCTCCATGGGTAATGAATTTCACATTTTAACTGCCCTTACTGTAAAGAACACTTTCCTTTGTTGCTGGTGAAATCTCCTTTCCTCCAACCTTCCTGCAACAATAAGGGATGATCTTATTTCCAAGATGTTTGATGGAATACTTTTCTGTATGACTGGTCATTTTCTCTGTGCAGAGTGAGGACCAAATTGATTCCACTGAGACCATCCAGTCGTTGTGAATTATACTCAGTGATTCCATCTGGATCTTTTTTACTTCTAAAAATGTGTTGATATTTTTGAGGTCTAGCACTGCCCTGAAAGAATTGTTCTTCTTTCGTACCAGGAATAGTCTGGAGTAGAAGCCTTGAAACCTTTGATGTCGTGGAACTGGTTTTTATTGATCTGTTCTTGAGTAAACTGTTCAAGCTCTCTTTTAAGGCTTCCTTACTTCTTGGACTCTTGAACCTCACAAAATAGTTTCTTTCAGGTACTGTCTGAAATTGAAGAAAATAGCTTCTGGTGACAACGCTGATCACCCATGAGTCTGTGACTGAGTCCAAGCGTCTTGGAAATAACGGGTCTGCCCCCAACCCAAAATGATTGGATCTATCATTTCATGCGAAATCTAGAACCTCTGGAGTACTTCTTCCTTTTGGGGAACGAAAAAGGTTACTTTGACCTCCCCTCCAGGGTTCTGATCTAGCGGCTCTCATATCCCCATTATTGAATCGATCATCTTGAGTCGTAGAACTGGGAAAACGCCTTGGTCATCTATTGAGACAAGAATATACTCTTTCCTCCTGAAACTTTTTCAACTATGGTATCCAATCGTTTACCCTCAAATGATAATACACAAAGGTTATTCTTGGATGCGGAATCTGCACTCCATGGTCTAAGTCAGAGAGCTCTACTGGCTCCTACTAATGACAACGCCATAGACCATAGCAACAATTAATTCTGTGGCTAGTTCCATCTCAAAGCGCACTGATAGTGGGAGATATTTTAACCCCTTTTTCAAGAGCTTCTGCTACATTGGAAATCCATAATTTATTTGCTGTGGATATTGATTAATTGCCACTGTCACTATGAAGGATTTTCAGAGCGCATTTTCTATTCTTCTATCCATAGAATCTCTGAAAGTTGTAATCTCCTCAACTGGTAAGGTTGTCTTCCTGGTGATCTTAGATATGGCCGCGTCCACCTTTGAAGAATGTAGAATTCTGGAATCATTCGCCAAACAGATACATTCTGGAAAATGTCTTACAAAATGAGACCTTCTTGTCTGGTTGAGACCACTCTAATTTAATTAACACTTTGACGATGTCATATACAATAAATGTTATAGGTTTCCTCTGTGTTCCCTTACACATCCTATTATTTGCTTCTGTCGGTGGAATTGAGTCATTAATTTATAAGACTTCACAGACAGCTTTGATTAAAGGCCCACAAGATCTACATCAAAAGTAGAGGATTCCGATGTTTCAAGGTCTTCATCTAAAGATTAGAATTTTATATCCATAGATCTCATTTGATCCTCTGCATCTTCTGAGGAAGAATCTATTGGTCTGTCTAGACTGGTATAGGAGCGAGCCCTTTTCTGGCCTCTACTGCTGCCCTGAGTTACCGTTTCTTTCTTTCAAGAGAAAAACTCAGACATGTTTCTGTTGGTTCCTCTGCAGCCTCTGTAAGACATGCGTCACCAATCTTCTTATCCGCCAATGCTGAATTCTTGTCACATGCTAAACAATATTTCGTCTTTTTAGTGGCCTTTTTCTTTGTGGCAGTCTTCACAGATCTGGCAGTTGTTTCCTACAATTGCGAACATGAAGCACTGAGACATTTCTATGAATATCTGACATTCTCCCCTCCCCCCCAAAAAATTTTACTTTAAAATTATTAACTTTTCTAATTCCCTTGGGCTTACCTTAGCACCAGAACTCTTACATGGAGGCAGTATCCATGGTTAATGGAACAGATCCTCTTGCTGCTATTTCACCAGTGCCTCGTATAAATCTCTGTCTCCTTACAGGCAGAGAAAAACGCCAAAAACAGCTGATCTGGCTTCTTTTCAAGTATCCATGCACTCCTGATGTCATGGGTGCATACAAGCGTCTGTGCATTGCTGAACATGGAGGGCTAGGCAAGCATACTGCGAGCGCATCAGCCCGCATGGCATCCCAGGGAATCAGTGCCTACACTTCTTGTAAGGCAGTCTTGCCTCCCTCCTGGTCGCTTCAGCATAGCTGCTGTCAGAAATGCTTTGTAGCCTGGCTCACACCAGAGCCCATTGACAGACAAAACCCCGAGGGCTGCGTATCGCAGGGACTTCAAGGCGAGAGAGGCAAGGACTCTCCTTGGCTGGACTGCAAGCAGTCATGTAAGCTCCCCCAAAAGAATACTACCTAAGAACAGCAAACTAAACTCCCAACCACAGCTTGATAGGACAATAAAAAAAACAAAAAACCTGTGAGGAGTGCCTATATGTAGGGCCTCTTACAGGTGTAACTCTTTAATTTGTCCTATGCCATCTGGAAAATTGGACTTAACCCATTGGTTCCCACTGCCATGGAGATGCTCAGGAAAATAAATTCTGGATTTATTATATGTATGTGACGTTTGGAAGGCTCTGTACAGTATAATTACATCTAGAAAGAACAAGGTATCATAACCTAGCACAAATTAATTTACACAAACTGATGATTATTCTCAATTACTACTACATTTTCCATTAAAGCTGCAGTTCAAGCTGCTGTTTGTTTTTTAAAATATATATTTTTTCCCCATTCTATATGTGAATCAATACAATCTGCACACTGACAAGCGATTAGCCAAGTTGCAGATCGATTTGTTCTCCTGTAATTGATAGCTTGCTCCGGGTTATTTAATTCAGTTATTGTACAGCATTCTGGGCAATGTAGTCCTGGAATATGATTGACTGGGCAGTTACTAGATACAATTGGTGCACTGCTAGAGAGGGCGGGGCTCAAGAGCCGGAGACTATCAGAAGGGGAAGGGGGCTGTCACTTTGGAAATGCTTCCTACATTAGAAGCATTAAAATTGTCTTTAAAACATTCTTTTTTTTGTTTTTAAATGCTACAAGTATTTTCTCATAGTACTTATTTAAAAAAACACACATGTAGGATTTTGCTTTAACAGCTGCATTTATATTACAGCGTTATCATAATCACAATGTTAACAAATCTACACCCAACTTTCTGTTTTCCTAGTACGTTAAAAAGTACTTAAATGTTTAATCCTCCTTACGTTAAAATCATGTCATCGTGCGTTTTCTCATGGGGAACCCTTTTGGTAGGTCTGACACACCCTTGGGTGACACGGTACCCTGGGTGGGAGTGATGTTCTAAATGTCACCAGGAACCTGTGGGTTAGTCTCGTGCTGTGACTCACCTCTGCTCTGTGTAGAGCTGGATCTTCTGCACTGTGATGTCCGAGTCCAGTACTCCCAAGAGCACCCCAATCTGCCTCATAAACATCCCCTTCTGTCTCTCGGTCAGCTGGCTGACGTTCACATCCAGAATCATCTCTACCAGGTTGTTTTTCATGGGATCTAAAGACGAAGGTGGAGGAGGGGGTGGGGGGGCGGGGGAAAGGGGGGTGTCAGTGTTAGTGATTTTACACCTTCCCTGCCAGAGGGGCCAGCAGCTCATTCCAAATCAATGGCAAAACAAGGGTTAGAACTGCAGTCCCACACAGCAGCAGTGCACATGAAGGCTCTTAGTCTGAGATGGCCAACTCCAGTCTTCAAGGGCCACCAACTGGTCGGGTTTCAAGGAAATGAAAGAAAAAAAAGTGGCACTAGTGTACATGCACCTGTGTGCATTGAAGGTGCGCTAGGTGAAGGAATTGCTGATAATTTAGAGTTGATACATTTTTAGTTTATGAGATTCAAGTGTCGGTGAATTGGAATTGTGTGTTGCACCAGTATCTACCCTAGACAGCCACACTAAATACCCAATACCACAAATGCAATAATAACAGAAAATATAACAAATACAAATCTGTGCAGAAATAACCACTGATAGCCCTGTCCCTATAGATGCCGACACACAGAAAACACAGTAAGGTTTTCGACAAGACCATAAATGTGGAGACTAATGTATCCACACCCAATCTGATGTATCGAGTAAAGGCGAGTCTGTAGCTACTGTACACAGGATCCTCAAGTGATTCTTCGTTTCTTTATGTTGTTGAACCGACGCTGCCCCAGATAAAAGGATACCACTCATCTTCAAATGCAAAAACAAAAAGCCTCAAAAAGAACAAAAATAGAGGGCACAAATTTGCACCATTTGTTCTTTTTCGGGTTTTAAGGTTCTCAGCTTAAGCACAGGTTGCTCAATAATTCTCTTTTTTGTGTACTTGTCGTTTATCATTCTTGTTTCCATTTACTACCATTTAATATTTCGCATTCTCGGTCACACAGATTTTTTTGCTGCCGTTTCTAGATATGGTTTTGTAAATTTGGCATCACAAATAAATATGGTTACTATTTTGTGCATAAGGAGAAAGTTTTTTATCCTCCGTGCTTTGAGACCATCATCGTAAGTAAATGAACTGCACAGTTACTCCAACATCAGAACAATTACGTGGAAGTTCTTCATTCCCATTTCCCCCCTCCCCTGTTCCTCATTTATTTAAAATACTTATTTCAAATTGTCATGTTCTAAGCCTGCAGTACTCATACTTGTCCACCGGGATTACTGCTGCTCTGCTAGCTCTCTCAAGGAACATTCCAGACCCTGTAACCTGACACCTCTGCACCTGTGCTCTACTCTCAGCCTGCCTATATAAACTTCCTCTTCCTGTCAGTGCTTGTTTATACTGGTTCCTCAGCTCCTGCTAGGTTCTTGTGTTTACCGCTGTTGCTATTGCTATTATCCTGTTCCAGTCTCCTCGTTGCCGACCTCCGCTTGTGACCCTGACCACGCTATCTGCCGCCTGCCTCCGACCTCCGATTGTGACCCTGACCACGCTCCCTGCTGTTCCTGCCACTGGGATCCTCTCCAGCCGAAGATCAACCCTTGACAGAATAAACAGGGCCTACCATGGATCCCGCCGGAACGGCCTGACCCAGGCTTGGACGCTCTTTGACTTGTAACGTGCCATGATTGGTTTCAAAGAACAAGGACATGTTTTTAATCGTCTTGGTCATGTGGAAGAACATGGTGCCCGCTGGGAAGAACGTGCCCTCCGCCCAGACGAACGGGCTGCCCGCTGAGGAACGTGCCGTCCGCTCGGCCACCGCCGCAGAAGCGGAAAACCATGAACTACGTGCAGCTTTAATAGCTGCGTCTGTTCAAAACACTGCGCCTGTGCAAACCGCGCCCCGTGTACCCCTTCTGGAATTTTTTTGGGGGAAAAACAATCATTCTGGGATTTCCTTAATCAATGCAGACTTCTGTTTAAGCTTCAGCCCACCATCTATAATACCAACTAAGCCAATGTTGGACTGATCATAGAGGACAAAAGGGTGAGAGTGCGCAGCTAAAACATGATTCAACAGTGTATATAGAAACAGTGCAAGTGAAAGTTTAAATAAACAATAAATTGACCTTGTGGGAAATAACACTAATGTGATGTCTGCAGCCTTTCTTGAGGGTTGGCTCGACACCCCTAGGGCTATAGAAAAAACAAAAAGACAGGGCGCACAACGCACATAGTGAAGCACAATTAAAAGATAATTTTACTAAAAAATTAAAGGTTCTGCGTACATCAATATAATGAAAATCAAGCAGTGGGTTAGTGGGGTTACCACACGGAAGAAATGATCACAGCTCTCCACTGGAACGGACGCAAGGCACTGGATACCAGCAGACCACATCCAAGGCAGCAGCTTCCGTGAAACCTTCAGTCAGGGTAACCAGATGTTGGGGACCGGTGAAGAGTCCTGTGTAAAAGTCCCGTTATGAGGCTCAGAAGCCTCCGTCAGTCCTACAGCAATGCAGCTCCAACAGCACGCCGCTCAGACCCGTGGTGCGCCTTCTAAATTTAACCCTAACTCCTGGATAAGCGATAAACCTGTTGGTAATTTTCAATGTGGGAGGCGCTCGATTTGTAAGCACCTACACCCTGAGAGGAAGACATTTACGTCTTTTGTGAATGGTGAGAGCTTTGCCAACGATTCATTTATAAATTGTAATACTACTCATTTGGTTTATTTGGTTAACTGGGACTGTGGTCTTCAATATGTAGGCCGTACGAAGAGGTGTCTAAAGATCCGTATGCAGGAGCATGTTTGAAATATAAGAAATGGTTATGAAAAACATAGCTTATCACGCCATTTTGCTATTTATCATAATAAAGATCCCTACAAATTAATGTTCAAAGGCATTAAAGTAGTCCCTAAAGATAGGAGGGGAGGTGACAGAATCAAAAACCTCTCCTATCAAGAAACTCTATGGATCTACAAATTAGGCTCTTTGAGTCCTAAGGGGTTAAACGAAGATAGACATCTGGTCCCTATATTGATCTTTATTTAACTATTTGAGACTCCTTTGAATGTGTTATAACTACACCTGCTTTTTTCTAACTGTGGCTTTTTTCCTTTCAGCTACTTTCTCCATATGTATTATGTATTTTTATTGTGTAAGGTTTATGATGTTCTGTTTCTTTAACTGCACACTTTGCTTGTGGTTTGCTAATGAATATTCATGTGTTACCTAAATGCCGTGTGTTGTAATATGATACTCTAATCATTGATTGGAGGCTGCTGGGTATTTAATCATGTGTACCCCCTCAGCTTTTTGTATTCCCTGATGAAGTAACCGTGTGTTACGAAACTAGTTGGATTGTTGGATCGTTCATCTATCTGACCATACTGTTTGTCAAGTATATTCTTGGCTTGTGCCTCCCGGTCCCCTGCCTCACTGCCTGTCGGTACGGGTGTTTACTATTGCTACCCTGCCTGCCCTGTGTGTTGTTCGCCGATGCGCTCTCTCCCCCGATCCATGTGAGGAGAGTGTCGTGACGTCATCAGAAGGCACACCACGGGTCTGAGCGGCGTGCTGTTGGAGCTGCATTGCTGTAGGACTGACGGAGGCTTCTGAGCCTCATAACGGGACTTTTACATGGGACTCTTCACCGGTCCCCAACATCTGGTTACCCTGACTGAAGGTCTCACGGAAGCTGCTGCCTTGGATGTGGTCTGCTGGTATCCAGTACCTCGCGTCCGTTCCAGTAGAGAGCTGTGATCATTTCTTCCGTGTGGTAACCCCACTAACCCAGGGGGGCGCAAACTTTTTTCCCTGCGCCCCCCTGACGGCTGTCCCCTCGCTCCCGCGCCCCCCCCAACCCCAACTTACCCGCGCGCCGGCGTAATAACGTCACGTTGCCATAGCAACGTGACGTCACATGACCTCGCAGCGTCATTTTGACGCCGCGTTGCCATGGCGCCGCAGGGAGGAAGCCGCCGGAGCCACGGTAAGTTAGGTTTACAGAGGCCCTGCAGCTCCCCCGGCACTTAATTTAAGTGCCTTCGCAAGGATCAATTCCTTGAAATGAGAAGGACATTCAGAGATTCGTGGGCTTTGCTAATTTCTATAGGACGTTTTATTAAAAATGTCTCTGGCATTATTGCCCCAATCACCCGACTCGCACGGAAAGAACTCCCCTTCAAATGGTCTCCTGAAGCGGATGCAGCAATTGGACAGCTGATGTCACTTTTCACATCTGCCCCTATCCTCATTCATCCAAGTCCAGAACTACCATTTGTCATTGAAGTGGACGCATCCGACTCCGATGTTGATGCAATCCTTTCACAAAGAACTGGACCCAAGATGCTCCTTCATCTGTGCGCCTTCTATTCATACCAAATGTCAACAGAGGAAAGAAATTATGACATCGGGAACAAGAAAATTTTGGCGATAAAAGCTGCATTCTCAGAGTGGAGGCATTTACTTGAGGGGGCCAATCACCCAGTTACCGTGTGTACGGATCACAGGAACCTAGAATAAATTCGATCCGCAAAGAGACTGCGCTACAAGCCAGGTGGGCTCTATTCTTCGCCCGGCTCCAAGAATGGGATGGCTGACGCCTTGTCACGGTTATTACCTAATCCGTATTCAGATAAAGCGCAAGAAGGAACTATTCTACCAAAGAATAATTTTTGGGGGAGTTACGTTTTCCGCAGATCTCCTCGCACAAATTAAGGGAGCTTACTCAAACGACCCTTTTTTTAATAAACCTCTACCAGAAGCTGAACTATTTCTAAGTGATGGTCTGTGGAACTGTAATGACCGTCTGTTTGTCCCTAAAGAGGTAAGATTAGAAGTGCTCCAATTAATGCACAACGCCTGACCCGCCGGCCACCCAGGTGTCCTCAAGACACAGGAACTGTTGTCCCGCTTAAGCTGGTCTGATGGCAGTCTTAAAGGAATGAACTTAAGCACCACAGATATAAGCACTCACCTTGTCTGACCTTCACAGTCAAACACTGTATGAGAACTCACCTGGTTTGACCTCCACGGTTGCACGGTCTGTGTCACTCTCTCCCTTGGCGTCTGTCACCTTCAGGTGAAAGATGTATATTCCCTCCACCAGATTTGAGAGGAACAGGACCGCGTGATGATCAGAGTTATTTAGAACCTCCTGTCAGGGGGAGAGGAAGCAGAGATGATACAAAAGTCAAACGCACACAGAGCCAGAAGCTACTCTACATAAACTCTGGTGGTTAGTGTCCTCAAGTGGATGCACCTTTTGTTCTTCGAATACACCAACAAATATTCCACCCTTAAACCTACAGGAGCAAGTGAAGAATCATAGCTGAATGATAAAGATGCGTCCGGGGAATATTAAACCACTTGCATCCAGGCCTGTGAATACAACTGCTCGCAGCGCTCCAAGCAAATTAAATGCTTCAAATTTGAAGGCAATTAGCTGCCTAGAAGACCAGTAGCGGATTTCCCATTAGGCCCGGGCCTAGTGCGGCAAACTTTGGAGCCGGGAAAAATTTCCACCCGCATATGCATTTGCTGCTATCTTGCCTATCGGACTTAATGGGAAGTCACTTACATGTGTTGGCCGCCTCCTTGGTGCCATCCTCCATCTCCTTTGGAGTCCCAGTGTCCAATGACGCCGTGGATGCCCCAACGTGACTTCACACGGCATCGCGTTGCCATGCCAACATGTCATGTCAAATGGCGTCGCGTTACCATGGCAATGAGACGCCGTGCGCCGTTACGTTGATGACATCTGGAGTGTCATTTGATGCTGGGATTCCAAAGGAGATGGAGGTCAGCACCAAGGAGGCGGCAGAACACATATAAGTGCCATGGGGCGGCGGATTTTCTAATCCACCGCTGTACAAGACTAATTTATTTTATTAATAAAATGTTTTACCAGGAAGTAATACTGTACAAGACTAATGGAGCTGAAAGCGCAAAGCTCGGTATAATCCGCCTGCAATAAGGTTATATAGTTTAGGATATTTCCTTCATGTATATACAATCTATATTTACAAATGTGTACACACACACACACACACACACACACATACACACACACATACACACACACGTGTGTTTTGCCTCCGTTTTTTTTTCTTTATAAAGAAAGTGAGTGATCCTCCTTGAAGGGACATGCACCACCTAACGAATGGAATCCCTGACCCAAGGGCGAGACATCCCTTAAACCTTTTGATACCCGTGAGGCCTGCAACGTGGCAGGCCTTTCGGAAGCAAAAGACTTACATGTTGCTGTACATTTACATTAGTCTAAAAACATTAGTGTACCAGTGTGTTCCTGAAATTTTTAGGATGCCTCGTGTTACGTAGCAGCATCATACACATGTTCCTCGCTGGGATGCAAGTTCTGCTCACCCCGGCCGCAGGACTAGCCTCGTCTCGCTCCCATTGGTAGCCGACGATCCCTTTGTCATCCAAGGACTTTGTGCCGTCTAGTTCCGCGGTGTTGCTGGGAAGAGTGATGACTACATTTCCTGCGATCTTGGCCACTGGGGGCTTGTTCATCTCTGAAAATGGGAAACATAGTAGAGGTTTTGGGCGAGACCGGCTTCAATTTAACAGCATCACAGCTATAATCCATTTTGCCCACAGAGCTTGTGATCTAATTTTGGTGTGGAATAATGGGCCTTATTTGCCAAGTGGTGCTATGACGAAAGACACCTTCCGGCACATGTCGACACCATGCGGCCCATTCCCATGGCTTATTTTATATGGGCCAGTTCAAAGTTCTAGCAGCGTCAAATTGGTCCCGGAGAAAAGTAGATTTCATGTACTGTAGGGTTGTGATACATTTAATGGCCCAAAAGAATTTTTAATCTTTCAGTTTTCAGAACCTCATAGGTTCTTTTGACTGTGCACCAATAGCAGCGCTGTGAACTATAGTTTAATCCAGTGGTGCGCAAACTTTTCCCCCTGCGCCCCACTTCCTGCTCTCCCCTCCTGCTCACGCATGCCACCCCCCTTACCTTGTCTCTGGCGTCAAATAACGCTGCAGGGTATTTTGACGCCTCGTTGCCAGAAGCCTTCGGAGACAAGGTATAGGATTTTACAGAGGCCTCGTGCGCCGCCCCAGCATTTAATATAAATGCTTTGGGGAAGAGCGTGCGGCCTCTGTAAGCGCCGCACCCCCTCCCCCACCAGAACATCTTGCGCTCCTCAGTTTGCGCTCCCCTGGTTTAATCTATGAAAACCTCTAACCTACATCGCTTCTATATGTGGGCCAAAGAGACTTGCCAAAAGATTTAAACCCAGTTTCTCCCACTTCAAAGGCAGACACACTGCCATTTCTTCCAGCCTACGGGAGTTGCTGATGCTAAATGCACTCACCTTCCCTCACGATGACGCTGACTGTGCTTTTGCTCTGCAGGTCTCGCTCATCCTTAACGGTCAGCGTGAACTCGTAGCTGCCAACCTGCAGGCCGGTCAATGTCGCGACGCTGGTGTTGGCGTTCTCGATTTTCACACCCTTGGGGCCCCTAAACGCAACCCACAGACGCGAGTTACATTACTGACGCAGAGGGCATCGAGAAAATCCTGCTTTATGGCGCTCTCCTCACATCACTCACAGTCTGACCTCAGAAGTCTTCCCAAGCCCAGTTCCTGTGAGCAACCATGAGCCTAAGATTTATAGCAAACAAGAACTCCCCGGTCCACTCATCTGTTGTGAAGCCTCAAGCCCTTTTAGATCCATGGCTTTCTTTAAATGTAGGACACCCTTGCACCTATCCCAAGCAGTTAAGATTTCCCTTACTATTTTAGCCTCCATCACGCCTGCTGGGAGGCATCCACTACCTTTTTATTGTACTCTTTGTGCTCATTGGAGCTCGGTTAACTGGTGTTAAAGGGGCAGTTCAACACATCCGTCTAATTGGCTTCCTTCGATCTGCTTGAATACAGTGCACTGGACAAGCTTCTGGTTCAGTAATGAAGGCTTTGTAATTACTTTGCAAACAAAAAGGAACCAAACTAAACTAACAATTTTGATGACTGGCAAACAGCTTTACAACCAAGACATAAAGATTGCTAGATGGGTAAAGATTGCAACACTCCCCCCCCCCCCCTCCCAAACACAAATCTTTTATTTACTATGGAAATTTTAAAAGCGACTTGTTCATACTTATCCAGATTTTTTTTTAAAGCTTAAATCAGCTGCATTTAACCTATGAACATGCCACGGTCCTTGGTTCACTTTGGGCCTAAATAGAACAGTTCTTTTATCCCCTTCACTGCCAGAGGAGTTACTCTAGAATAGTGTATGTGAAAAGAAAGCGCAAAAAGGGAAAACACATAGTCAGTCAAAAATGTCAATTAAAAACCTTTATGATTGACTAAATAAAAAAATCACATGATAAAATTCACATAATAAAAAAATTAGGATCCACATGGACCCAAAATCCCACAATAACAAAGCACTAGTGGGGGGTTCCCGATATCCAAAACCCACGGATCTAATGATGAAAAAGCAGTCCTTGGATAATGCTGGATGTTGACACAGCTTACTTGTTGGATAGAGATCGCACCCCATGCGAGGTAAGGGAATGACCGCAGCTGGCTGAGCACTCGTCGTCACGTCTGCTCTCCACTGCGTGTAGACGTCATCACGCAGTGCAGAGCAGACGTGACGATGAGTGCTCAGCCAGCTGCGGTCATTCCCTTACGTCGCATGGGGTGCGGTCTCTTTTGCGCTTTCTTTTCACATACAGGTTCCGATTTAACCCCGCCGATCACGGGAGACTGGAAGCAGCAGAGGGAAAGCACCCATTTTGAATATCAAGAGAACCTATTGGGACTGCGCGCATTTTTGTCTTTTTTTGTGGACTCTAGAAGTGGCCTCAGATCCGAAATGGGACATTGAATGGCCACCGGCATTTGGTGACAGACGGACCCTTAGTTTCAGCCGATCCGCCGCTTCTAAGGTAAATTTTATTACGGTTTATGGTAGGGGGTTAATTTAGGGGTTTTAGTTCTTTATAAAAATGTTTTACAAGGAAGTAATACATAGAGAGTTACCTCTCGTTTTCAAGTATGTCCTGGGCACAGAGTTATGATGAAAAATACATGGTTACAAATACAGTTACATAAGTGAACAGGGTATACATTATATACAATACATTGCATGCACAGTTAGAGAAGATGTATATTATAGGCGTATGCAACAGTTACAGACAAGATTTAAATGTGAGACAGCTTTAGTTTTGAAAGAACTTAAACTGGTGGTGGATGTGAGAGTCTCCGGTAGGTTGTTCCAGTTTTGGGGTTCACGGTAACAGAAGGAGGAGTGGCCGGATACTTTGCTGAACCTTGGGACCATGAACAGTCTTTTGGAGTCAGATCTCAGATGATAGGTGCTGCATGTGGTAGGGGTGAGGAGCTTGTTCAGATAGATTTGTAGCTTGCCCAGAAAGTATTTGAAGGCAAGACAGGAAAGGTGAACTTTGTGCCTAGACTCGAGTGATGACCAATCTAGTTATTTGAGCATTTCACAGTGATGTGTTGTAGTTGCATTGGAGAACAAAACGGCATATTGATTTGTAGAGGGTGTCCAGTTTGCTAAGGTGAGTTCGGGGTGCCGAGCCGTATAGTATGTCCCCATAGTCGATAATTGGCATTAGCATCTGCTGTGCGATACACTTTCTGACCAGCAGACTTAGGGAGGATTTGTGCCTGCAAAGTACACCTAGTTTGGCATAGGTTTTGGATGTCATGGTATCAATGTGCATTCCGAATGTTAAGTGGGAGTCAAACCATATGCCCAAGTATTTAAAACTAGTAACAGGAGTTAGGGTGGTGTTAGCGTTGGTTCTGATCTGGAGCTCAGTCGCTGGAAGCTTTAAAAATTTAGCCTTGGTCCCAAATACCATTGTTACAGTCTTGTCAGTGTTTCAAAACAGTTTGTTTTGGGAAATCCAAGTTTCAAGTCACAAAAAGTCAGATTGAAGTATGTGTTCAAGGTCGGAAAGGCTAGGGTTGTGTGCATATAAGATTGTGTCATCTGCATACATGTGTATTGAAGCTCCCTTACAAGCTGTAGGACGATCATTGATGAACATTGAGAAGACTAGGGGCCACAGAACAGAGCCTTGTGGGACACCACAGGCAATATCCAAGGGGTTGGAGTTAGAGCCTGAGATGGACACATGTTGGGATTTACCTGATATGTAGGAATGAAACCATGCTTCCCTATTCCAGAGCCCTGGAGTTTGTTAAGCAAGATAACATGATCAACAGTATCAAAAGCCTTTGCAAACTCTAGGAATATTGCCCCAGTGAGTTGTCCCCATTCCATTCCACACTGGATTTCATTGCAAACTTTTAGCAGGGTAGTTACCGTGGAGTGTTTGGGGTGAAAGCCAGATTCGAATTGGCTATGGAAATTTGTCTTGGTATAGTAACCGCTTAATTGGGAATGAATAAATTTTCAGTTTTAGTGGTTAAGGTAAGGGATGCCTTTAAAGGGGTTTTAGCTGTTGGGGTAGGGCATTTTATGGGATGGGTTTTTAGGGTAAGGGCTTAGGGTAGGGAGGTTTATTGTATTGTATGTCTTTATTTATATAGAGCCATTAATGTACATAGCGCTTCACAGTAGTAATACACGTGACAATCAGTATAAATAACAAATAATATAAATAACAGGTCATGGGAATAAGTGCTTTAGACATAAAATTAACATTAAGGAAGAGGAGTCCCTGCTCCGAGGAGCTTACAATCTAATTGGTAGGTGGGGAGAACGTACAGAAACAATAGGAGGGAGTTCTGGTAAGTGCGTCTGCAGGGGGTCAAGCTTTGTATCATGTGTCCAGTATTATCCACAGTGCTATTCATATGCTTCTTTAAGCAAGTGTGTTTTAAGGTGGGTCTTAAAGGTGGATAGAGGGGGTGTTAGTCAGGTATTGAGGGGAAGGGCATACCAGAGGTGTGGGGCAGTCCGTGAGAAGGGTTTAAGGCGGGAGAGGGCTTTAGATACAAAGGGGGTAGAAAGAAGACATCCTTGAGAAGAACGCAAGAGTCGGGATGGTGCATAGCGAGAAATTAGGGATGAGATGTAAGGAGAAGCAGAACAGTGTAAAGCTTTAAAAGTGAGAAGGAGAATTGAGTGCGAGATGCGGGATTTGATCAGAAGTCAGGAGAGGGATTTCAGGAGGGGAGATGCTGAGACAAATTTAGGAAAGAGTAGAGTGATTCTGGCAGCAGCGTTTAGGATAGATTGTAGGGGAGACAGGTGAGAGGCAGGAGGGCCGCAGGAGGTTACAGTAATCAAGACAGTAGAGAATGAGGGCCTGAGTCAGAGTTTTAGCAGTCGAGCAACAGAGGAAAGGGCGTATCTTTGTGATATTGCGGAGGAAAAAGCGACAGGTTTTAGAAATGTTTTGAATGCGAGAGGAGAATGTGAGAGGAGTCGAGTGTGACCCCTAAGCAGTGGTGAAGCAGCAGGGTGAGTCTCAGCAAAAACCCAGATGGCCATTTGGTCGCAGCGAAATAGCCATGACCAAATGTCCTAGACAGCCTCAGATCTGGGCATTTCCCACCTGTACACACCGTGTTATCTCCCACAAATAGGAGGCAATCTTCTGATCATCGGTGCTCCTGCTGCCATCTAGAGTGGTGCTGTCCACTGGGAGCGTGAGTTCTTTGTCTGGTCCAGCATCAGCCTGGGGGGGCTTGTTGTCCTCTGGTAGAGGAGAGGGGAGGGCAGATGGTCAGAAGAAACGTGTTACTCCCTCCCCCTCCCAACCTTGGGTACATAGAGGGTCTTACCGGGCTGGACGATCACTGTGACCTCGCTGGTGGACTGTTGCCCTGTGGAGTCGGTAACGGTCAGCTGGAAGGTGTAATCTCCCTCCTGCAGAGCGGACAGCTGCAGCATAGATGTCCTGACACCCTGCGGAACATAAACATACAATGGTGTGCGCTGTCAAACATTACCTCATTCATTATCCACATACGAAAGTAGTGGTCCCATGTCTGGTTTAATAGTACTACATTTTATGGCCAGTCCAAGTCTCTGAGGCAACCACACAACATTCTCTTCATAGGCAAATTAAGTGCACTGGTTATTCCTAAAACCACCATGGCTTGTGGTCCCTAAAAATATGCCGAAAACCAGTATTTTAGGATGTATACAATATTTATGCTCTGAATACAGAATGGGATATAGGTGCATGGGAGTTTAATCTACCTTATAACTTCTATTGTTAAGAACATCTGGGCCATAGTCTTAAAATAAAATGAGCGCCGTTTCCCTTTCACAAGTAGCCATTTATTCCTCAGGGAACCAATGAAAACACACACACACACGTGTCTGAAAGAAAAGGAAATAATGGTAGGAAAGTATTTTTTCAACTTTCCAGTGGCAGCCGTAACTGATGTGGATGCCCCAAAACATTACAATATGCTAATGACCGGCAGGACTGCTCACCAACTCAACATCCAAGGATGCTATTAAATTAAAAACTGTAGTGCTTAGAAAATGTGTGCAGGGAAAACACATAACTGCTCTGCAGATTTCCTCAAGAGATGCTTGAGTTTTTACTGTCCAAGATGCTGCCATTGCCCTTGTACAGTGAGCCTTCATCTTCAAGGGTGAACTTTCTCCTGCCGACTTAAACGGCCCGAATACAGGAATGAATCCACCTGTATATGGATGGTTTAGAGACTGCCAAACCCTTCTTATTTCCAATGAAAATAACGAATAACTTGGCCGATTTTCTAAATTACTGAGTTCCTCGAAGATAGCAGAACACGCACAACATCTAGAGAATTACATTCCTGCTGTTCCATTACCAGGTTTCCGGCAAAATGAAGGAACTATAATTTCGTTATTCATTTGGATGCTTCACACTACCTTTGACTTAAATTGGGGTACTGTTTAAATTACAATCTTCTCCTGGTGAACGTTAAAATAAAGGTGATCACCATGAAGGAGCCTGCAGTTCGCCGATCCTCCCAGCGGTTGTAATAGCAATGAGAAAAATTGCTTTCAGGATGAACTTTTTTAATCTAGAGTTCTGGTACATGCTCAAAAACATGAGATGTCAATAGATTCAGGACTAAACACAGATCTCATGTGGGCAAAGCATTACAAATCCTTGGTTTTATCTTTGCCGGTGATTTGAATCATTGCATGACATGACAATTATTGTCAATGGGCTTCTGAAAGAGAGTCCCTAGTGCTGAAGCCTGTACCGTTAAAGATGCAGGCGTAAGTCCTTTAGAAAAACTCTTAGTCCAAAATGTGAGGAATCTCAATCTCTGCATATACATAGTTCCTTCTGCACCATTCTAAACAAATGCACCAGATTCATTAGTAAATAGAGGATGCAATCCTCTTCCTGGCTTGCAACGGTGTGAATCACTGGTCTGGCAAACCTTACTGTTATTTAACGTTTGCCACTCAATCTTCAAGCCGATATATAGCAAAAACTTCCTGGTGTGTATGATAGATGGGCCCTGGTTTCAATTAATCCGGAACCCGAGGCAACTACTAGCAATCGTCTGTTGCAAAGTTTATGAGATCCACAAACTAGTACCCTGTTTGCTTACCAAAATTTTTTCAACCCTGTCCTTTCCCATCTTCTCCAATACCCTTTGTATAATGGGAAACGGCAGAAAGATATACACAGATGGACAAGTCCAATGTATTGACATGGCATCTAGATGACTGGCTTTGTGATCTTTCTACCATGAGAAAATGTTGTGGTTCCTGTCACTTGAGTCAAATAGAGGAGTAATCCTGCTTCAGAAGTATAATAATATAGTATGATACAGTAGATGATGGGGTACAGGATAGGATCTAAAGATATACACAAGGTCGGGAACAGAAAAATTCTTTGTGAGGCACAAATATTTTTTCTGTTCTTTCTTGATCTTGTGGTTCCTGTGACTTGCATGGCAGACCCCATTTCAGCATGGTGGAATGAAACATTTCTATTGATTACTCGTATACTGATAGATGCAGAATATCAGCGACAGCTCCTGCTATATCAGTGACTGAAAGCCTGGGAACATGCTGGTCTGCCCATATCAGGATCTTTAGAAACGTCTCATTATGGTGTGACTTCTGGTACGTCCTTGCTTGTGGATATAAGCCATAGCTAAAATAAATGAGACAGTAGGAAGGATCCGAAGAGCTCTATGATTAAGGACCACGCAGGTCCGAAACGCGTCAGAGTGTGTCCCCCATACCATATGTTTTTTCAATAAAATTTCATTTTTAATCCACACCTTGCTGGTCTCTCATCTCTACAAGCTGTGCACCGCTGGAATCTTCGGATCCTTCCTACTGTTATATTGCACACCGAGCGTGGATGCACGCACAGGAGAACAGCCATATGTGAGTATTGTATGTCTCCCTTCATTGAGACTGGATGACCGGTAACAGTGCGGCAACACAAGTGTCATGTAGGGCACAATCCTACAAAGTAACGGTACGTTAACCCTCATTCATGTTATTTGTCATATATGATAGATTCATGTACTAAGCACTGGGTCCAATACCTAGTTATGGTTATAGGCTGACTCCACAACCTAATAAGGATTTTTATTATCTACTGAAGTTCTGAACGAGATTGAGCACTGTTTTTGGGACTCTTGCCCCATAACCACATACTAAAATAAATGAGATATTCCTTTCAATTAATTCATAACCTCTAGCCCTTTCTGGAGGATGATGGCCATTTCCATACCTAGGTTTACCTATGGACCTTTGAAACTTCGGAATCTAGGACATCATTTTCCCGCTCTGTAATTTCCATGTTCGTAAGATCTTCCAGATCTGGGACTTTTGAAAACCTTCCGTCTCCTTTCTTGGGGAACAATACAAGCTTTTCCCTGCTGATGTCTTGTCAATAATAGCATCAAAAACTACACCAAACAAGTAACAAGCGAGGAAAGGAGACACATTTTTAGAAGTAGCCATATAGCACGGCTTTAGCCACAAGGCCTGCTGAGCGGCCACAGATCTGAAGACAACGTCTAGACTGACAACATCAAAGGAGGGATCACAACGTCTAGACGGACAACATCAAAGGAGGGGTCAATTGCCTCCTTGAAGATATTAAACCTCTAAAGAATGTGCTGATGTGACACACCAGTCTTTAAATCTTCTTGTAGGATGTTACTCCAAATAAACAATGTTCTAAACATACATGCTATAGCAATCCTTCAAGTCTCCTTTGCATGGAATCCTGAAAAGATAAACCATCCGCCAAAAAGTATTGTGGTCCTTCGTGCCAGACTACCTACTGATGCATCAAACTTAGGAGGCTTAACGCAATATTTTGCATTTATTTCCGAAAAAGGATATTTCCTGGAAAACTTTCTGTTTATTGCGTACCTTTGCTCTGGTGCAGTCCATCCTGTAGTAATATCAGAAACATCCTGATGCATTGCAAGACAGCTAGCGATCTTCTGTACACCTAAGAATTCTCTGTCCAGAGTTCCCAATTCAGCCCGAGTATGTTGATTCTGAAGCATATTCTTCATATGCCTGATCTTTCTCTAGAGAGCTTCTGGATTCAAATTGTTTGCTTTCTCCTTGAGTTCCCCTTCATTAAAATAATTCCTTCTAAATCCGAACCTTGTGAAGACTCACAATCTTTTTTGGTGAAGTTCTGACCTTCATTGCTTGCAGGATTTGTTTCCGGTCTCTAACTTGATGGATTCAATGGTACCCACCAGATGATTTAAGAGCAAAAAAATAAATAAAAGACAAGACATCTGGCTGGAAACTTCTTAGCAGTCCTTTTTTTTTTTATACACTCTGGACCAAATTTTGGATAAACAGCTGGAAGCTTAAAATCACTGTTGGTACATGAGGTATCTGATCTTGGCAGCTGATTGTTTAGGCTTCACTGAGCCTACCTCAGAAACTGCTGGCTCAGTCTTGTGCTCGGGATTGCAGACTGGACATTCTGCTTCAACAATATTAAACTTCAGACTGAAGAGGAAGCAGTGATAACACTGTTCAAATTTCCCTCAAAACTCTGCCCTGGGAGGCAGGACCCAAAGGAACAATCCTACTGGAGGACACACTTCCACAGGGGAGGAGGTCACTCCTATACTTACATCCCCGAACTTTCCGTCCGAACATCAGGATTTCCGGGGAGAGCTCTGGAGCTGTACAGTATATGGAGCAAATCCTGGCATCCCAGCAGCAGCCAGTCTTCAAAAGTAAGAGGCCTCTCGGGCCCATAGGAAGTTGGCTGCAGGGGTCTCATGCCAGTCATGACTGGCATCAATGCCCATCCTTCTGCCACTGCCAGTAAACGATGCAGTAGCACGGATCCAGGAGACATCAGGCCCTGGATGCCTGGAAGGGCGGTATGAAGTGGCCTATACTTGGAGCTGAAAGATTCCTACCACAAAGAGACAAACATGCTCTCTTCTGACACTGGTAGAGCAAAAATGACAGATTCCCTGGGGAACAAAGGGCTACTTATGGAAGAGAACTGGAAGTTTTTGCTCTACTTCAGACTGGAAGGAGAACTTAATCCCCCATAAATTATGACTGCCACGGGGACATGGAAGAAATAATAATAAAAATTAGCTCGTAAATAAGATATTAGTGGTTATCTGGGTTAGTAAATAGAAATGTAGTGGTACTCTGGGTTTGTAAATATGAAATTAGTGGTAATCTGGGGGTGCAATCAAATCAATAAACTAGGACGTTAAAAAAATGCTAGTGATGGACATACGGCCATCTTAAATATGAAAGAAAGAAGAGGATCAAATAGGGTCAGAGGTTTTGAATAGGTAAAAATATGGGCAGACTAAGAGTGCCAAATGGGTTTTATCTACCATCAAAGGCTATGTAAATAAAAAGTAGTGGCACTGGGGCTGTAAATAAAAACATAGTGGTACACTGAACGTGGAAGTAAGGTGGTGGTACTAGGAGTTTTTAATTAAGAATGCAGTGGGTATTCTGGACCTTAAGGAGTAACTAGTCTGTGCCGAGGAGATCGCTCACCTGCATCTCTGTGACCTTCCCTTTGCTGTGGGAACTCAAGGACCATTCGTAGCTAACGATGCCGTGGTCGTCCGTGCTCAGGTTACCGTACAGAATGATGGAGTTTTTGGGCAGGGTGATGACCTGGTTGGCTCCTGCGTTGGCCACGGGAGGGTAATCCACGGCTTTGATGACGGTCAGGTTGGCTGTGGTGGAATTGCTGGCCCCGTCCGAATCCACAACAGTCAGGCTGGGTGAAACAGAGAGAGGGGGTTATTCATTAACCTGCGATCGGATCAGAATCACACAGATTCCAATAGGAGTTTGCGTGCAATAGTGCATCATCACAGTTTAATCAATAACCCCATAAAACAGGAGCTGATTCCAACCAGCGAGGCTTCACTGACATACTGTGCCCCAGTAAGATCTTCCACTGCAACCAGCGAGGCTTCACTGACACATACTGTGCCCCCAGTAAGAGCTTACACTGCAACCAGCGAGGCTTCACTGACACATACTGTGCCCCAGTAAGAGCTTCCACTGCAACCAGCGAGGCTTCACTGCCAAATACTGTGCCCCAGTAAGAGCTTCCACTGCAACCAGCGAGGCTTCACTGCCAAATACTGTGCCCCAGTAAGAGTTTCCACTGCAACCAGCGAGGCTTCACTGCCAAATACTGTGCCCCAGTAAGAGCTTACACTGCAACCAGCGAGACATCACTGACACATACTGTGCCCCAGTAAGAGCTTCCACTGCAACCAGCGAGGCTTCACTGCCAAATACTGTGCCCCAGTAAGAGCTTCCACTGCAACCAGCGAGGCTTCACTGACACATACTGTGCCCCAGTAAGAGCTTCCACTGCAACCAGCGAGGCTTCACTGACACATACTGTGCCCCCCAGTAAGAGCTTACACTGCAACCAGCGAGGCTTCACTGCCAAATACTGTGCCCCAGTAAGAGTTTCCACTGCAACCAGCGAGGCTTCACTGACACGTACTGTGCCCCAGTAAGAGCTTCCACTGCAACCAGCGAGGCTTCACTGCCAAATACTGTGCCCCAGTAAGAGCTTCCACTGCAACCAGCGAGGCTTCACTGACACGTACTGTGCCCCAGTAAGAGCTTCCACTGCAACCAGCGAGGCTTCACTGACACATACTGTGCCCCAGTAAGAGCTTCCACTGCAACCATCGAGGCTTCACTGCCACATACTGTGCCCCCAAGTAAGAGCTTCCACTGCAACCAGCGAGGCTTCACTGCCAAATACTGTGCCCCAGTAAGAGCTTCCACTGCAACCAGCGAGGCTTCACTGACATATACTGTGCCCTCAGTAAGAGCTTCCACTGCAACCAGCGAGGCTTCACTGACATATACTGTGCCCCAGTAAGAGCTTCCATTGCAACCAGCGAGGCTTCACTGACACATACTGTGCCCCAGTAAGAGCTTACATTGAAACCAGCGAGGCTTCACTGACACATACTGTGCCCCAGTAAGAGCTTACATTGAAACCAGCGAGGCTTCACTGACACATACTGTGCCCCCAGTAAGAGCTTCCATTGCAACCAGCGAGGCTTCACTGACACATACTGTGCCCTCAGTAAGAGCTTCCACTGCAACCAGCGAGGCTTCACTGACACATACTGTGCCCCAGTAAGAGATTCCACTGCAACCAGCGAGGCTTCACTGACATATACTGTGCCCCCAGTAAGAGCTTCCACTGCAACCAGCGAGGCTTCACTGACACATACTGTGCCCCAGTAAGAGATTCCACTGCAACCAGCGAGGCTTCACTGACATATACTGTGCCCCCAGTAAGAGCTTCCACTGCAACCAGCGAGGCTTCACTGCCAAATACTGTGCCCCCCAGTAAGAGCTTCCACTGCAACCAGCGAGGCTTCACTGACACATACTGTGCCCCAGTAAGAGCTTACATTGCAACCAGCGAGGCTTCACTGCCAAATACTGTGCCCCCCAGTAAGAGCTTCCACTGCAACCAGCGAGGCTTCACTGACACATACTGTGCCCCAGTAAGAGCTTACATTGCAACCAGCGAGGCTTCACTGACACATACTGTGCCCCAGTAAGAGCTTACACTGCAACCAGCGAGGCTTCACTGACACATACTGTGCCCCAGTAAGAGCTTACATTGCAACCAGCGAGGCTTCACTGACACATACTGTGCCCCCCAGTAAGAGCTTCCACTGCAACCAGCGAGGCTTCACTGCCACATACTGTGCCCCAGTAAGAGCTTCCACTGCAACCAGCGAGGCTTCACTGACATATACTGTGCCCCCCAGCAAGAGCTTCCACTGCAACCAGCGAGGCTTCACTGCCAAATACTGTGCCCCCCAGTAAGAGCTTCCACTGCAACCAGCGAGGCTTCACTGACATATACTGTGCCCCCCAGTAAGAGCTTCCACTGCAACCAGCGAGGCTTCACTGACACATACTGTGCCCCCCAGTAAGAGCTTCCACTGCAACCAGCGAGGCTTCACTGCCACATACTGTGCCCCAGTAAGAGCTTACATTGAAACCAGCGAGGCTTCACTGCCAAATACTGTGCCCCAGTAAGAGCTTCCACTGCAACCATCGAGGCTTCACTGCCACATACTGTGCCCCCCAGTAAGAGCTTACATTGAAACCAGCGAGGCTTCACTGCCAAATACTGTGCCCCAGTAAGAGCTTCCACTGCAACCAGCGAGGCTTCACTGACACATACTGTGCCCTCAGTAAGAGCTTCCACTGCAACCAGCGAGGCTTCACTGACACATACTGTGCCCCAGTAAGAGCTTCCACTGCAACCAGCGAGGCTTCACTGCCACATACTGTGCCCCAGTAAGAGCTTCCACTGCAACCAGCGAGGCTTCACTGACACATACTGTGCCCCATTAAGAGCTTACATTGCAACCAGCGAGGCTTCACTGACACATACTGTGCCCCAGTAAGAGCTTACATTGAAACCAGCGAGGCTTCACTGCCAAATACTGTGCCCCAGTAAGAGCTTCCACTGCAAGCAGCGAGGCTTCACTGCCAAATACTGTGCCCCAGTAAGAGTTTCCACTGCAACCAGCGAGGCTTCACTGCCAAATACTGTGCCCCAGTAAGAGCTTCCACTGCAACCAGCGAGGCTTCACTGACACGTACTGTGCCCCAGTAAGAGCTTCCACTGCAACCAGAGGCTTCACTGCCACATACTGTGCCCCAGTAAGAGCTTCCACTGCAACCAGCGAGGCTTCACTGCCACATACTGTGCCCCAGTAAGAGCTTCCACTGCAACCATCGAGGCTTCACTGCCACATACTGTGCCCCAGTAAGAGCTTACATTGAAACCAGCGAGGCTTCACTGACACATACTGTGCCCCAGTAAGAGCTTACATTGAAACCAGCGAGGCTTCACTGACACATACTGTGCCCCAGTAAGAGCTTCCACTGCAACCAGCGAGGCTTCACTGACACATACTGTGCCCCAGTAAGAGCTTACATTGCAACCAGCGAGGCTTCACTGACACATACTGTGCCCCAGTAAGAGCTTCCACTGCAACCAGCGAGGCTTCACTGACACATACTGTGCCCCCAGTAAGAGCTTCCACTGCAACCAGCGAGGCTTCACTGACATATACTGTGCCCCCAGTAAGAGCTTCCACTGCAACCAGCGAGGCTTCACTGACATATACTGTGCCCCCAGTAAGAGCTTCCACTGCAACCAGCGAGGCTTCACTGACACATACTGTGCCCCAGTAAGAGCTTACATTGCAACCAGCGAGGCTTCACTGCCACATACTGTGCCCCCCAGTAAGAGCTTCCACTGCAACCAGCGAGGCTTCACTGACACATACTGTGCCCCAGTAAGAGCTTACACTGCAACCAGCGAGGCTTCACTGCCACATACTGTGCCCCCCAGTAAGAGCTTCCACTGCAACCAGCGAGGCTTCACTGACATATACTGTGCCCCCCAGTAAGAGCTTCCACTGCAACCAGCGAGGCTTCACTGCCAAATACTGTGCCCCCCAGTAAGAGCTTCCACTGCAACCAGCGAGGCCTCACTGACATATACTGTGCCCCCAGTAAGAGCTTCCACTGCAACCAGCGAGGCTTCACTGACACATACTGTGCCCCAGTAAGAGCTTACATTGCAACCAGCGAGGCTTCACTGCCAAATACTGTGCCCCCCAGTAAGAGCTTCCACTGCAACCAGCGAGGCTTCACTGACACATACTGTGCCCCATTAAGAGCTTCCACTGCAACCAGCGAGGCTTCACTGCCAAATACTGTGCCCCAGTAAGAGTTTCCACTGCAACCAGCGAGGCTTCACTGCCAAATACTGTGCCCCAGTAAGAGCTTCCACTGCAACCAGCGAGGCTTCACCGACACGTACTGTGCCCCAGTAAGAGCTTCCACTGCAACCAGCGAGGCTTCACTGACACATACTGTGCCCCAGTAAGAGATTCCACTGCAACCAGCGAGGCTTCACTGCCACATACTGTGCCCCAGTAAGAGCTTCCACTGCAACCAGCGAGGCTTCACTGACACATACTGTGCCCCAGTAAGAGCTTCCACTGCAACCAGCGAGGCTTCACTGACATATACTGTGCCCCCCAGTAAGAGCTTCCACTGCAACCAGCGAGGCTTCACTGACACATACTGTGCCCCAGTAAGAGCTTCCACTGCAACCATCGAGACATCACTGACACATACTGTGCCCCAGTAAGAGCTTACATTGAAACCAGCGAGGCTTCACTGACACATACTGTGCCCCAGTAAGAGCTTACATTGTAACCAGCGAGGCTTCACTGCCACATACTGTGCCCCAGTAAGAGCTTACACTGCAACCAGCGAGGCTTCACTGACACATACTGTGCCCCCCAGTAAGAGATTCCACTGCAACCAGCGAGGCTTCACTGCCACATACTGTGCCCCAGTAAGAGCTTCCACTGCAACCAGCGAGGCTTCACTGACACATACTGTGCCCCAGTAAGAGCTTCCACTGCAACCAGCGAGGCTTCACTGACATATACTGTGCCCCCCAGTAAGAGCTTCCACTGCAACCAGCGAGGCTTCACTGACACATACTGTGCCCCAGTAAGAGCTTCCACTGCAACCATCGAGACATCACTGACACATACTGTGCCCCAGTAAGAGCTTCCACTGCAACCAGCGAGGCTTCACTGACACATACTGTGCCCCAGTAAGAGCTTCCACTGCAACCAGCGAGGCTTCACTGACACATACTGTGCACCAGTAAGAGATTCCACTGCAACCAGCGAGGCTTCACTGACATATACTGTGCCCCTAGTAAGAGCTTCCACTGCAACCAGCGAGGCTTCACTGACACATACTGTGCCCCAGTAAGAGCTTCCACTGCAACCAGCGAGGCTTCACTGACACATACTGTGCCCCAGTAAGAGCTTACATTGCAACCAGCGAGGCTTCACTGACACATACTGTGCCCCAGTAAGAGCTTCCACTGCAACCAGCGAGGCTTCACTGACACATACTGTGCCCCAGTAAGAGATTCCACTGCAACCAGCGAGGCTTCACTGACATATACTGTGCCCCAGTAAGAGATTCCACTGCAACCAGCGAGGCTTCACTGACACATACTGTGCCCCAGTAAGAGCTTACATTGAAACCAGCGAGGCTTCACTGACACATACTGTGCCCCAGTAAGAGCTTCCACTGCAACCAGCGAGGCTTCACTGACACATACTGTGCCCCAGTAAGAGATTCCACTGCAACCAGCGAGGCTTCACTGACATATACTGTGCCCCAGTAAGAGCTTCCACTGCAACCAGCGAGACATCACTGACACATACTGTGCCCCCAGTAAGAGCTTCCACTGCAACCAGCGAGGCTTCACTGACACATACTGTGCCCCAGTAAGAGATTCCACTGCAACCAGCGAGGCTTCACTGACACATACTGTGCCCCCAGTAAGAGCTTCCACTGCAACCAGCGAGGCTTCACTGACACATACTGTGCCCCAGTAAGAGATTCCACTGCAACCAGCGAGGCTTCACTGACACATACTGTGCCCCAGTAAGAGCTTCCACTGCAACCAGCGAGGCCTCACTGCCAAATACTGTGCCCCCAGTAAGAGCTTCCACTGCAACCAGCGAGGCTTCACTGCCAAATACTGTGCCCCCAGTAAGAGCTTCCACTGCAACCAGCGAGGCTTCACTGACATATACTGTGCCCCCAGTAAGAGCTTCCACTGCAACCAGCGAGGCTTCACTGACATATACTGTGCCCCAGTAAGAGATTCCACTGCAACCAGCGAGGCTTCACTGACATATACTGTGCCCCAGTAAGAGCTTCCACTGCAACCAGCGAGGCTTCACTGACACATACTGTGCCCCAGTAAGAGCTTCCACTGCAACCAGTGAGGCTTCACTGACACATACTGTGCCCCCCAGTAAGAGCTTACATTGTAACCAGCGAGGCTTCACTGCCAAATACTGTGCCCCAGTAAGAGCTTCCACTGCAACCAGCGAGGCTTCACTGACACATACTGTGCCCCAGTAAGAGCTTCCACTGCAACCATCGAGGCTTCACTGCCACATACTGTGCCCCAGTAAGAGCTTCCACTGCAACCAGCGAGGCTTCACTGACACATACTGTGCCCCAGTAAGAGCTTACATTGCAACCAGCGAGGCTTCACTGACACATACTGTGCCCCAGTAAGAGCTTCCACTGCAACCAGCGAGGCTTCACTGACATATACTGTGCCCCAGTAAGAGCTTCCACTGCAACCAGCGAGGCTTCACTGACATATACTGTGCCCCCCAGTAAGAGCTTCCACTGCAACCAGCGAGGCTTCACTGCCAAATACTGTGCCCCAGTAAGAGCTTCCACTGCAACCAGCGAGGCTTCACTGACACATACTGTGCCCCAGTAAGAGCTTCCACTGCAACCAGCGAGGCTTCACTGACACATACTGTGCCCCCCAGTAAGAGCTTCCACTGCAACCAGCGAGGCTTCACTGACATATACTGTGCCCCCCAGTAAGAGCTTACATTGCAACCAGCGAGGCTTCACTGCCAAATACTGTGCCCCAGTAAGAGCTTCCACTGCAACCAGCGAGGCTTCACTGACACATACTGTGCCCCAGTAAGAGCTTCCACTGCAACCAGCGAGGCTTCACTGACACATACTGTGCCCCAGTAAGAGCTTCCACTGCAACCAGCGAGGCTTCACTGACACATACTGTGCCCCAGTAAGAGCTTCCACTGCAACCAGCGAGGCTTCACTGACACATACTGTGCCCCCAGTAAGAGCTTCCACTGCAACCAGCGAGGCTTCACTGACACATACTGTGCCCTCAGTAAGAGCTTCCACTGCAACCAGCGAGGCTTCACTGACACATACTGTGCCCTCAGTAAGAGCTTCCACTGCAACCAGCGAGGCTTCACTGACACATACTGTGCCCCAGTAAGAGCTTACATTGCAACCAGCGAGGCTTCACTGACACATACTGTGCCCCAGTAAGAGCTTCCACTGCAACCATCGAGACATCACTGACACATACTGTGCCCCAGTAAGAGATTCCACTGCAACCAGCGAGGCTTCACTGCCACATACTGTGCCCCCAGTAAGAGATTACATTGCACATAATTTTTTTTACATTTACTTTCTGATATTGAGCATATTACAGCACTGAGTACAGTGCCAGCAAGAATTAATACAAATAAATACTGTTAGAATTCAGTTGACATTGAATCAAAATATGTATTTCAACTGGATTATTCAAATCTCAATATTCAAACATTACTGTCATTCTTAGAGAGCTCAGAGAACGAAGCTCACTCAACTCCTAGGCTGCTAGATGGCCAACGTTGCTCAGGTAGGTTTGACCACGTTTCTGCCAGAGGTACCAGCAAATCAATGTGCTGCAGTCATCTCTGGCAGTCGAGTGGTTACAAAAATTAAATAAAAGTTTCTCAGGGGGTTTACTGCTTTAAGTGCACATTTGTGTAAAGTATGTAACTACGTGGTGCTTTTCAACAGAAAAGCACCTTACCAGTCACAATACAGCCACCTCTGGGGTGAAAAGGCAAGGGACAGTGCTGTGGTTATGTAATATTATTATTATTAATAATATTAATAATAAAATAAATAATAATAATAAAGTGTGCATATGATACAAGATCTGGGCAGCGCCTCCTAAACCTTGAGGTTTCAGCCCTGTAACAATTATGAAATTATGAAGCTCACATCTTATCTTGTTAAAGACTTCTGTTTTTAGGGGGAGGTTTTAGAAGACCCCCTCCTCCAAATACACAGACTCTCACCTGAAGGTGTAATTGCCTGGCACCAGGTTGGTGAGTTTTAAGATGGCAGTGTCTGCCGAGACCTTCTCCTCCCTTAGTGGACCCTTCAGCTCTTCCCAATGGTAGCTGACAATTTTGTCATCATCTGTGCTCTCTGAGGGAGAAAAGAGAGCTGTTCAAAAGCAACAATATCACAGGGGAGTCTTCTTTAATTAATGACGGGCAGGTCACTGTGCATCTGGCTTTAACTTTCTCAGCAAACATGTTCCAATCTTACAGATAACATCTCTTCCAATAAACACATCATATACATGTCTATCTTTATAGCAGACTAGCTGAGACCCGGCGTTGCCCGGGATGTAAATGCGTAATAGGTAGTATTATTTATAAATCGTGGAACAATAGGTGACTGTTTGTTGTAAAGGTTGGATAATAATATTGAAAAGAAAGATGGAAGAAAATGTAATACGATGTTGTATAAAAATGGTTTATTGTAACCACACCACAGTACAATGTATATTTTGGTGGCATAAGTGATGTAAAAATCTGAGTCGTGTGTCCTGCTAGGGTGTGAGGCGGCGGGTGGCGCGTGGGTTGTGAGTGCTGTGTGCGAGTGGGGGTCCTGCTAGGGTGTGAGGCGGCGGGTGGTGCGTGGGTTGTGAGTGCTGTCTGTGAGTGGGGGTCCTGCAAGGGTGTGAGGCGGCTGCTGGCGCGTGGGTTGTGAGTGCTGTCTGTGAGTGGGGGTCCTGCTAGGGTGTGAGGCGGTGGGTCAGTGATGTCGGTGCGTAGGGGCGGGAGGCAGCAGGTGTGTGTGGCGGCAGGTATGTGTCGAGTGTGGCGGGTGTCTGTTGAGTGCGTGCAGCGGCTGTGAGGCGGTGGGTGAAAGGCAGAGGCGGCCGGAGTAAGGGCGGGTGAAAGGCAGAGGCGGGGGTGGGGAGGCGGTAAGGCGGGCATGAAGGCGAAGGGCAGCGGGAAGGGGAGGAGGGGGTGGAGGAGGGGGGCAAGGGGTGGAGGGGGGCAAGGGGTGGAGGAGGGGGGCAAGGGGTGGAGGAGGGGGGCAAGGGTTAGAGGAGGGGGGAAGGGTTAGAGGAGGGGGGAAGGGTTAGAGGAGGGGGGGGAAGGGTTAGAGGAGGGGGGGGAAGGGTTAGAGGAGGGGGGGGGAAGGGTTAGAGGAGGGGGGGGGAAGGGTTAGAGGAGGGGGGGAAGGGTTAGAGGAGGGGGTGGAAGTGTGGGAGGGGTTGGGAGGGGAAAGGGGAAAAGAGGTGGAGGGGGGGGGGAAGAGGAGCGGAGGGGGGGTGGAAAGGGGAGCGGAGGGGGGGTGAAGGGGAGCGGAGGGGGGGTGAAGGGGAGCGGAGGGGGGGGAAGGGGAGCGGAGGGGGGGGGAAGGGGAGGGAAGGGGAGCGGAGGGGGGGGGAAGGGGAGCGGAGGGGGGGGGAAGGGGAGCGGAGGGGGGGAAGGAGAGGGGGGGCGGGGAAGGGGAGCGGGGGGGGGAAGGGGAGAAGGGAAGGGGCGGTGGGAAGGGGGGGGGGAGGCGGTGGGAAGGGGGGGTGGGAGGCGGTGGGAAGGGGGGGTGGGAGGCGGTGGGAAGGGGGGGTGGGAGGCGGTGGGAAGCGGTGGGAAGGGGGGGAGGCGGTGGGGGGAGGCGGTGGGAAGGGGGGCTGGGAGGCGGTGGGAAGGGGGGGGAGGCGGTGGGAAGGGGGGAAGGGGGGAGGCGGTGGGAAGGGCGGTGGGAAGGGGGGGAGGCGGTGGGAAGGTGGAGGGAAGGGGGGGAGGCGGTGGGAAGGGGGGGGAGGCGGTGGGAAGGGGGGGGGTGGGAGGCGGTGGGAAGGGGGGGAGGCGGTGGGAAGGGGGGGGAGGCGGTGGGAAGGGGGGGTGGAGGGGAGGTGAAGGGGGGGGTGGAGGGGAGGTGAAGGTGGGGGGTTGGAGGGGAGGTGAAGGGGGGGGAGTGGAAGGGAGGTGAAGGGGGGGTGGAAGGGAGGTGAAGGGGGGGTGGAAGGGAGGTGAAGGGGGGGGGTGGAAGGGAGGTGAAGGGGGGGGTGGAAGGGAGGTGAAGGGGGGGGGGTGGAGGGGAGGTGAAGGGGGGGGGGTGGAGGGGAGGTGAAGGGGGGGGGTGGAGGGGAGGTGAAGGGGGGGTGGAGGGGGGGAGGTAAATGGGGAGGTGAAGGGGGGTGGAAGGGAGAAGTGGAGTGAGGGGAGGTGAAAGGGGGTGAGGGGAGGTGATGGGGGGTGAGGGGAGGTGAAGGCCGCTCACTCACCCGTCCGGCAGGTCCCACGTGGATCTGAGGCGGGAGGCAGCGTGTTGTGGCCGCTCTCCCGCTGTGTCCCGGGCGCTCGCTCGCTCCCCCGCTGACTGTAGCGGCGCCGGGGGGGGGGGGGGGTATCGGGGAGACACTGACACTGGAGGGGAGGGGGGGGGTGGAGGGGAGGTGAAGGGGGGGTGGAGGGGAGGTGAAGGCCGCTCACTCACCCATCCGGCAGGTCCCACGTGGATCTGAGGCGGGAGGCAGCGTGTTGTGGCCGCTCCCCCGCTGTGTCCCGGGCGCCGCCATCTTGGGCACTCGGCGCCGCGAGGCAGCCTGCCTGGCCACTGGCTGTTCCCCCGCCGGGGAGGGGTGAGTTGTAGCGCCGGGGAGGGGGGGGGCATGTATATGTGTGGGGGGGGGAGAGGTGGGAGATATAGAGGGGGGGTCTCGCACGGCCGCTGACACTGGGTGGGTGGGGGGGGGGGGGGGCGCTGAAGGGGTAATAATAGTGTGTGTGTCCCGCTGACTGTAGCGGCGCCAGGGGAGGGGGGGGGTCGGGGTGAAAGCGCGGGAGACACGGGGAGAGGAGGAGGTGCGCGCGGGTGCTGCTAACACTGTGAGCCCCGCTAATGTATGTAACAGTGTGTGTGTGTGTGTGTCACTGTGTGTGTGTGTCACTGTGTGTGTGTGTGTCACTGTGTGTGTGTGTGTGTGTGTGTCTGTGTGTGTCCCCGTCACTCCGCCTCAGGCCAATGAGAGGTGTGCAGGGGCGGGCGGGCCAAGGGACCAATGAGATTTCCCCTAGGGACACCGGACATCCAGGCAGGCAAACATACAGTGCTTTCACTAATATAGTATAAGATCCAATTCTCCTGTCTGAGATCAGATTCCCGGGCACAGTTGACCAGCCAGTATGGTTCTTTTGCTGCCGCAGGGGTTAATAAAGAGCTGTTTGTCCCAGGCTTAAGTATCTTGTTACACTGGATGTTTTGGTGTAAGCAAAGTGTGTATGTTCAAGAAAACTGCCACCCCTTACGGAGCAAAATAAAACACACACACACACACACACACACACACACACACACACACACACACACACACACACACACATTCTTATCTCACTGCCTTAAAGTGGTGGGAAGGTGGCAATGCGTGTTTAAGAAGATGTATAGTGGCACATGGGCTGGTAAGTTCAACCATACTAAGAAAGCTTAAACAAAATACCTGGCTAAAGTTGGAAAGGTAGTTGCCAACATGCAGTTGAGGCCAGAATAAATTCAGTTGACAAAGATACAAAGATTCAACTAATCCAAGTGTATACCACAACATCAAGTCAAACACATGGAAAAAACCACCAGGATCATTATGGAAGGGATCAATGCCAAGATTGTGCCCATCAGAAAGACGAAGGAAGAAATCATCAACACAAAGCAGGATAAGAAAATATTAACATTTGTGATGTCACACAGGAGTCCCCTTACATCAGCGCTGACATTTCCGTCTCTGCAATCAGAGCGAGGGCCACTAGAGGGCGCATGAGAGGCAAACGTTCTAAAGAGCAGCAGCCTGCGCTTGCTTGTACAGCACCATCTTACACACACACACACACACACACACACACACACACACACACACACACACACACACACACACACACACACACACACACACACACACACACACACACACAAACACACACACAAACACCTGACAAGCAAGAGGCGCAGGGTGGCCGCCGACCGTGGCAGGGAAGGAGTTAAACATTCTAAAGGGATACAGGAACCCCTCCGCTGATGCATGTTTCCCAAGCTCAAAGCGTTGGACTTATCGACCTGTATACGGAAAGGGGAGTGTGTCAAACAGGGCAGCCGATTAGTATATACTCACGGCTGCCGTCTATCACCGTAGACGTGGTTGGCAGTGAGATCTCTTGGTAGTGAGGAGATACGATGGCCACAGGCGGACGATTTACTCTTGGCTCTGTGTGGATACAAAAACAGCCACGGTCATATGCGCTTTGTGCAATTGTTGCCACGGTGTAAAACTTCACAGGATGAATCATATAAACCAGGGGCGGCCAACTCCAATCCTCAAGGGACGCCAACAGGTCAGGTTTTCAGGATATCCCTGCAACAGCACAAGTAGCTCAGTCTTTCACTGAAAACCTGACCTGTTGGTGGCCCTTGAGGACTGGAGCTGACCACCCCTGATGTAAACAGTTAGTCGATCCCCAGCTTACCTAGGTTAACGGTGACGTTGACGAAACCCGCCCCGTGTGCGTTCTCTCCGTCCACAATCACTTTGAATTCGTACAGACCTGCAGTGAGCTACAGGGTGAGAGGAAGGGATACTAAGCTGTGCAGGGGGCAGCTGGAGAGCATGTCGCCTACACAAAGTTGAAATGGAAGCAAACCCTAACCACGCAGCGCCTACGTATTACAGCACTGTGCCGAAGCCGCTTCTTCAGAAAGCTACAGCAGTTGCACTGCACGGGTTATGTCAACTTAAGTGACTACCTATTGGTAGTGAATGACCTCATCAACGCATCTGTTTGCATCATACCTGGGCCTCAGTTATAGGGCTCTGCATGCCAGCGTGCAATATAGCCATGGGATTTGCAAGTCGGGGCGAGGAGAGAGCTTCCCATACCATCATGATCAGGAATAATAAAAAGACGTCTCTCCAAAGCAGCAATGAAATCAATACAAAATGGGTTTTTTTGGCTTGCCATTGATAACTTCCATTTTAAAGGTATTTTTTACTTGGCTTTTCATTGAATAATTCAATAATGTATTCTTCTAAACACTTTAAATGTTTGAACTACTGAGAGCAGGCCCCAGTGTCAAGTTTATTATTTGCTGGCTGTGCATTGCTGACCCCCGTGGCGGTGAAGTGGTTAAGTGTAGTAAGTACACTTGTAAGTAAGTGGTTAAGTGCTCTTTGGAAAGTACAGGTTCTCACCTTGGACAGCTTCAGTACTTGGGAATGCTTCCCCTCCATCTCCCCGCCGTTATCCGTCGGATGTGTGATCAGTTGCCAGTCGTATGTATACGAGCTTCCTAGAGACAGAGTGTAACAGGTGCCTAAGTACATGTAAAATCCCAAACCATGGTACACACAGGACCCAAACCTCTCAGGGAAGGGTTTCCCCTTTACCAACACATGCTGTTATGTACAGTAACTTTCTCAATACCAATGTATACTGCTGATGTAATTTTACTGTTATCCTTCAATCCCCTATTGTACCGAGGAATATGTTGGTGAACTGCATACAAGGTTGAAATTATATACGGTAATGATGTGTGTGTACATCCATATCATATTTTCCACCATTGAGCAGCGACCCTTGCAGGGCGAGTCTCAGTGGAGTCAGGAGGTTGGCAGTATACAGTTAGGCCGAGTCCATAGAAGGACAGGCTGTGCTGAGGCGTGCGGACGCTCAGCGCTGAGCCCCTGCATCCTCAATGAGGATGCCTTGAGAGGGGGCTCGCGCGAGCGTCCGCAGGCGTGCTCAGGCTTTGGAGTTTTCAGCCGAGCGCCAAGCTGTTTTTCAGCGCACTGTCGGCTGAAAACCTCCAATGAGAGCGGGGCTGCGTCAACGTCACGGCGCCGTGACGTCGGCGCCGTGACGTTGACGTCAGTGCGTCGCGGGCGATTGGCCCAGCGATGTCACTGCCCCGCCTCCCTCAGTCTCCCCCCACCTCCGATCGCGGACGCTGGCTCGCCTGTATGTGCATGGAATCGCACAGCTTCTGCAGGCGAGCCTCAGCGTCAGCGCGGTGCAGCACGGCTCCCCCCCTCTATGGCCCGGGCCTTACAAAGATAGACAGTACAGTTAATTATTGTAAAGAGCACATGGTGAGCGCTATACAAAAGATACACACATTATATACACACACACACGCAGAAAAAAGACGGAGTTGATCTATTGAAGTCCCAATATAAATGGGCCTTTAGAAATAGTGCAAATACAAAAAAAAAAAAAAAAGTGATGCAATAGTGGATGCAATACTGTGAACTGGAATGAAATAGACAAAATGATGAAGAGCATAAAGGTTTATATTCGTCAAAAGAATTCACTTGAATGCACAGCACACGTAAAACAACATTTGTTTACAATAAGGACTAAAGTTAAAGAAAGATCCCGCTTAGTATAATTATATTGGTGATTAAAAAGTGAGGTGAGTAAGGATGCTTGCATGGTGATCGCCGCCACTGCAGACTCATGTCGGCGCCCGCCTATATCACACTAACGTGCCCGACGCACGTCCCTCCAGCTACAGAGTCTTGACATGGGTAATTGACCCGACATGGGTGTGCAGAAAGGCGGGTACTGAGCGCTGGGGCTTAGCAAGTCAAAGCTTGCAAGTGTGGAATAGATTTGTAGAGGCAACTAGATGCAATCTACTCTAATGGGAATAAAATATCTGAATCACTCTGACTCCTTGTGAGAGGTAACGCCGATCTCAGCATTATTTAACTGCCACTTATGTCGCTATATTCGCAAGACAGGATCTTTTGCGACTTTGACGATAGGCAGATTCGCTACATATCTGTGAACAAAATACCCCATTCTATACATTTGTTACAAACTAGAATGGAGTATTATTGCCACTCTAAACAACCAGCAGTCCTGTCATAGACTGGCTATGCATTAGGCTTGGGACATAGTACGGTGAGCCTTACTGAGCCGTGCTGAGCAGATGCACTTACCCCCTGCATCTGTCATCAGCGCGGCTTTAGCAGCCGCTTCCGCATGCGTGCGGAGGCTCAGGTATTTTGGCAAGACAGGCAAATGTAAAATTTGCCGCTCAGGGAAGCGGAGGAGCGGTCACGTGACCGCTCACATCCAATGGGAGCAAGGGACTAGCCCCGCCTCCCGCCCCGATCCGCCTCCCGACACGCCTCCGGCCTGCCTCCGCCCCCAAAGCGCGCTCACTGCCTCGCCTGCCAGGACACAAAAAAGCTCCAGTTTGAGCAGGCGAGGCAGAGCAGGAGCGCTGATCATCGCGGCCCGAGGCACCGTGCTTAGACTTAGGCTGCGCTTATAGTGCCAGCGACGCAATGTCGCGGCAAAAATGTATTGCTGCCGTTGTGTGCGCTTATAGTAGGAGCGACGGCTTGGTCGCGTTCGCTGGCAGTCAAGTCAATTAGATTTTTCCAGCGACCACAGCGTGACGTCCCCGGTGCGTTGCTGTCGCCAGCGACGGCACTATAAGCGCAGCCTAAGTCTAAGCCCTAGCTGTGAAATTAATTTGCAATCATTCTTATTCATAGTCGGTTAAACGTGGTCATTTTATAAAATCAGACTATTACAATATTGTACAGCAATTTTGGAAGTCTGCTACGGCCCCGCTGTCTGCGCTGCGTGTGCAGCTTTGTTCCCCGGGCTGCAGTGAGCAGCAGGGGAAAAGGCAGGGGGGGGGGGGGTGACGGGGCCACGGCCATGACGTCACCCGGCTGGTTCGCCCTCAGTGGCTGATCTGCCGGGGGGCGTGGCCTAGCGGTCCGTCGCTAGAGCTGATCATAATTTTCATGTATGCCTGAAAAACTCGCCATGCAACCATATTAGCATGTCAGTGGATTTATGAGAATACAGCACTCCTCCAAAGACTGAGGTCTTGCAATTAATTCCCAGGCAACATTGTTTACACTGGAGAATTAAAAAAATGTTGTCACTAAGAAATAAATATACTAATTAGATTGGCAGAGGTGTCCACTGCAAGCATCCTTGCCCCCTTTTTTAAATGACCAATATAATTATACGAAGAGTGACATATGTTTTAGTTTGAATATTGTAAATAAATGTTAATATTATTTGTGGCGTGCTTTCCAGTGAATTCTTGACGAGCATAAACCTTAATGCGCTTCACCATTACACACACTTTACATAGTAGATGATGGATGTGGCTCCAAGTTTCACTGGCCAGATACACACAAGCTTTCTGCTTGTACTTAACAATAGCTGCACTTGGTCAAGGTTACCACACTCCACAAACCAAGAACAATAGTTTTCTTGTGTGCAGTCATGCTGAAGGCATCATATGTCTAATCTAGGATATGGCTCAGATTTAACCACCAGCTGTAGAGATGAATGGGGAATAATTCAGATTTGCAACTAAGTCCCCACAACAGTACATTATCACCAGCTGTTTGACAAAGCAAGGTATGAGGTGGGATTCGTCCTTCAGGTGCTCCTCTATACATACTGTTATGTCCTCACTATTATCATCAGAAAGACTGGGAGTATGACATAAAATAGATCCCCTCACAACAACGCAATAAACATAGCAGCCCATATTTACTAAGTGGTGCTATTCCATAAGACACTTTATGAACGGCAAGGTGTCTTCTAGCCCCCGGATAGTGTATTGAGAATAACGCTGCTCAATAAATATGGGCCACTGAGTTTGAAAGATGTAGCAGGTGTTAGAGGTCACGTGTATAGGTGTCTTAGATGCCTCTAAATTAGCCGCATGTGTATTTGTATGTATAAGACATATAATACAATAAGTATTTACTATGCGGAGAACAGACTGCAAGCTCGCACCCCCCTCACAGTCCTCAGTCACCGCTTTAGGTATCTGTAGGATGAAGTCACGTTGACTCGGAGATGAACTACACGTTTGTTTTGTTTGACACTCTGCATTAAGTGTTACCTTCTGCCTTTGTTTAGCTCATGCTTGACAATTAAACAGCTTTGTTAATGAGAGCTGTAGAAGTCCTGAAATAGGCTTTGCTCTTCTTAGCACAATAAGTGTAATTAACACATCTTCAGGACAATTTAGCCAATAAAAGGCATCACCTGTCCTTGTGTTACTTTCATCTTGACATGCGGTTTCAACACATTATCTCTAATTAGAAAATCAATTAATTTAACACCCATGTCTAAAGTAAACTGGTAGGCCCTATGACTGCAAAGGAGGTTTTTATATCGCATTTAACCCTTCTGCCACCACAGAGGTCTTCAGACACTAAAGGGGGTTCAATAAGCCATGTAATGCTCTCCCTCCACATACAGCTGCTTGTATTTCTTGACCCTCTCATGGGTGCACATAATAGAAACAGAGAATGTGACGGCAGATAAGAATCACTTAACGACGACGTTGTCTGCCCACTTTCCTATGTGCTGTAAAACCTCAGATCCCATTTGATTCTTGGCTTTCTTCTGTATTTAGGATCGCCATGTGTCTATAATCAAGCATTTGCTATTCCTCTACTGCATTAGCCTCTAAACACCTCTGTTGGGAGGCTCTTCCACCTCAACACAATAATAACTTTCTTACATATCACAGCGTACACTGTGCACACTGGGAGGGATAAGGTGACAAGTCCAAGGTCACAAGGAGCCAGCCCTGGGGTCCCAACCTGGTTCATCCGCTTCAAAGTGTCATTACCACTGAGCTACTACTTCAACACACCTATGAGGCTGTGTCCAGTGCTCTCTCACCTTGTGAATACACAGGGTCTTTAAATGATTTCAAGGGAGGGTCCTCAAACAATAACTCCCATTACTGGTCGTTTCCTCAAGTACAAGCCCTTGGCTGACAGAAATGCAAAGTAATATCTTGGACATGCAAAGCAATGTGCTACAGGCCTCTCTGGCAGCAAAGGGGGTTAAAGAGAAATCATGCAGGCATTGCAAGCTGGTCTCTTACCCTTTGGAGCCTCTGGAAGGACGAAAGCGTTCAGCTGGACTGCGTTTTTTGGCAAGGTGACCTGGACGCTGTCTCCTGCTGATACCACCAGCTTGTTCGTAACTGGGGAGAAAACAAAAACATCAGGAGTGATCAGCGAACCCTCTGCAAATGTCTTTTGATTTGCAGACTTTTCCCCAATAATAAAATAAATACATTTCATTATAAATAAAAGAAATGTAATAAATTTGTATAATCATCACGTCTCCCCCCCCCCCCCCCCCGCCCCCATTATGTGCGGTCCCTGTGAGGAGCTAAAGGGTTAAAATACAAGAGGAAGAGAAAAAAGGAGAGGGGGGGGGACACAGAGAGCGAGAAGGGGGGGGGCAGAGAGCGAGAAGGGGGGGGGAGACAGAGAAAGCGAGAGGGGGGAGGAGAGAGAGAGGGGGGGACAGAGAGAGCGAGAGGGGGAGGAGAGAGAGGGGGAGGACAGAGAGAGCGATAGCGAGAGAGGGGGACAGAGAGAGAGAGAGCGCGAGAGAGCGAGAGAGAGGGGGGAGGACAGAAAGAGAGCGAGAGAGAGAGGGGGGAGGACAGAGAGAGAGAGCGAGAGCGGGGGGAGGACAGAGAGAGAGCGCGAGAGAGCGGGGAGGACAGAGAGAGCGAGAGGGAGAGAGAGCGCGAGTGGGAGAGGGGGGGAGAGAGAGAGCGAGAGAGCGGGAGAGGGGGAGAGGGGGGGAGACAGAGCGGGAGAGGGGGGGAGAGAGCGGGAGAGGGGGGGAGAGAGAGCGGGAGAGGGGGGGAGAGAGCGGGAGAGGGGGGGGAGAGAGAGAGAGAGCGGGAGAGGGGGGAGAGAGCGCGGGAGAGGGGGAGAGAGAAAGGGGGAGAGAGAGAGAGAGAGAGAGGGGCAGATGGAATGGCAATAGTTTGCTTAAAGTTCCAGTCGAACTTCGGAAAACAAACTTTGGAAGAAATGCCAAATGTGAAGAAATAGTCCCCCGAGATGTAGCTGCTACGTGATGGGGTCTGGCACTCCAGGGGCCACATGACGCAGCTACGTTATTAAATGCCAGCTCATTTTTAAATCGTGGACATTGTGTCCTGCCCTTCAGGTACTCAAAGGGTTAATACTCTGTTTTGGGTTCTCTTTTTTTAATATGAGGTGGTCAGATGTTTTGAATATACCTGCAAACTTTTGCGAAAAGTTTAACCAAAATTTCCAGAAATAAAACATTTCCCCCCCCCCCCATCATTTTGTACAAATCGAGTTCTTGCAAAACCAAACACCAACATTTTTATTTTTTTTAGACCCAAAAATATGCTTCACGAGACATCTGAAGAAGGGCCTAGAAAGGTTGACCGTAAACGTTACAGATCTTGGTCACTCAGACCGACCCTGCATTCTTACCATGTTCTACGCCTAGTTTCAAAAACAGATTTTCCCGGGAAGAAGAAGAACGCCCTTCAATACAGTTTACCATACTTTTTTTTAAACTACATTAAAAAGGAGCAGTCCCTGCGACGTTTACCTCCAGGGGAAACATGGCGTCTACATTTCCATCGTTACGTGGGCCAGCAGGAAGCCGCGATCTCATCCGTTGCAGCTTCCTACTGGCCAACGTGAAGTAGGGATTTAAATATCAGGAAGTGACCAGCAGCACCTTTTTGCAGTAGGCATCTCTAAAACCATGGGGTGCCTGGCGGGTGAAATTATATGAAAAATTTGACCATTTAGATAGATCACCTGGGTTTTCCGACAAATAACTTTAAACCGTAAAACACCGTACTGCTTCCGTTCGGGCAGAGAGCGATATCTGGAAGCTATACATGACAATATTCCTATTATTCCAGCTACAAAAAATGTTGGTCTGCAGAACACAAAAAAAAGTTAACAAAATAAATTAGCCAGGTGTTCAGAGAATTAAAATGACAGAGGAAGACAAAGGAAAAAGTGAGCAAAAAAAAAAAAAAGTTAAAACATGCAGTTCTGCAAAAACTTGAAAAAAAAAAAAAAAAAGTGTGGTTTGGCAAAAGAATAAAGCAAAAAGGCAGGGGAATTCTTTCTGGCGTCCGTCAACTGGAGGGAGGGAAAAAAAAGAAGCAAAATCTTTCATGAAAAGGACAATACGATCCACCAGGGAGATGAGACAATAAAAGTGAAGACTAAACGGAAAAAAAATAAGGTTTGCTGCAGGGATTCCTGGGGCCAGGTATCCGGGAGAGAGAAGCAAAGTCAGACCCCTGGGCTGATCCAAGTCATCAGGAGCTCTAAATCAAAGCTAATCCCTTTCCCCTCTCGTGCCCCCCCCCCCCACCCCCACTCCCCTATCTAAAGGAAGACCCTCTAGATAAACTGTCATCTGTAACCTGGAGTGTAGTTTGTGTGCATGAATTGTTATTAACTTGCTGATCAGCTTTCCTGGCTGTAACCCCTTCAGCCCCCACTCTGTAAGGGGAAGCTGGTTACCCGTGCAAATGTGCAGGTTACAATACACATGGAGCCTTATACAGATTTTCTCGCTCTCTTTATATATGAAGAAAGCACATCCAATTGACATTAAAAGGCTCCGCCTTCTAGGATTAAAGCGTGGGAGTAGCATATTCTATAGGGTACATGGAGGCATTAGACATAGATTTCTAAATAAAAATGTTTTTTTCCAACTTTTAACCTTTCCTTGGTAAACAGAAGCTTTGGAGGGTTTTTACAATCTTTATCGGAAGGCCTTTGGTGATGAGAATATTTGTCTGTCCTCAAAGCCTCACTTAAAGCTGTTCTTCTTGCTTCGTTCTGTGTCAGCAAAGTAATTTTGATGCCATCATACAGTATGTCAAACAGATAAACAGCAGAACCCGGAAAATAGGTCAACATGTTACTTGCTGGGTGATTAAAGTGATTAAATGACACCAAATTATTTAATCCATGTTAGCCAGCTAGGTAGGACAGCCCCTTCTCATGTATCAATCCGGATTTCACCCCTTTGCTGCTAGAGACGCCTGGTAGTGAAGGGGTTAATGAAATAAGGAGGGCCCGCGGTGTCTTCTTTACCTGGTGCTGCCGAGCTGGTACTGGGTATCTGTGTGGTACGTGTGCTGCCATTGCTTGATAAGGAGGTTGGTGCCAGGGTGATGACACTGCTGGGTAACCCGCTCTCCGTGGCTGGTGAGTTTGTAGTGTTATGGTGAGCCTGGGGGGGTGCCTCTCCTGAGGCCGGGCTGCTGGAGAGTGGCGGTGCAGTGGGTATTACAGTGGGTTTCCTGAGCTGGACACAGAATAGGATAGATACAGACATGTAAATGGGATGCTTCTTATGTGAGAGCACATATGAGGTAAACCCTTTATAATTCAGGTAATTGCAGCATGTGAATGGCATGTTTTTAGTAACAACAACAACAACAACAACAAAATGGTGTGTGTGTGTGTGTGTGTGTGTGTGTGTGTGTGTGTGTGTGTGTGTGTGTGTGTGTGTGTGACATACAAACCACTTTTTTTGCACAAAGCTCTCAACACCTTCAGCAACACAGGGGCCTGCAACACAATGCTTTGCCTCTATACAGCACGGTTTTTGTTTTTTTATGTAAAGATTATCTTTCTAATACAATATGTGCATTTACACACATACAAATCCTCAATCTCCCAGCAGCTGTAATTAGCTGATGGTACAGTCTTGACTGGCATAAAAGATATAATGGGTACAGACAGAACCTGCTAAATATGTACTGTTGGAGAGTATGCTCAAAGGGTTAAAACCTTTTGAAAGACCCACTTTCTACTCTAGTGCAGTTACTGTGCTGTGTGCACATGCAAAGTTACAGCAAAACATGAATGTGTCCTGCAGACAGAAGAGGATTGTACTCTGAGTCTGTAATGTGAGGTCACGCTCACTTCCCCGAGCCGCAGAGCCTGAATTCAGAGAGGGTGCAAACATACAATCTGTGCCAATTTATCTGCACCTTTGACATTCAGATATGAAAAGCTAAGATTGGCCAAGGATCAAAATATAAGTGTCTGGGTCAACTTAATGTACAGTACGAGATAAATCTGTACAACTGAAAGCTCAGCTTTATTATGGATCGTTGCAATACCTCAGAAATATAAGTACACTAGCCACTGCACTATACGGGCACGCTTTACAACTCCAAGCTTTTCACGCCCTCCCACTATTTCTATATAATCTTCTAACATACAGCAAGATGCTCAGGGCAGGGACTTCTTTCTCTTCGCGTTTCTTTCAATATGTGACGGATCGTGTTTCCAAGTGTTCTGTCTTGCATACTATTGATATGAAGTGCTGTGCATATGCTCAGTGATATATAAAGACTATATATCGCTAAAAATGTATGGCGTTTGTCACTGCAGTCTAATGAGGTTACAACTCCAACTGGCACATCCACATGGCTAGTATATGTAACCTAGATTATAGATAGTAGTGACAGTTCAGGCCGTTTTCAGCCAAAAATACCAAATTACTTCAGTCAGGATTTTTGCCTGAAAAAGGCCCAGACAGACAATATAGGATTACCCCCAGGAGTGTTTTGTGACCTACTGCCCATATGGATCCAGAGCCTAGAGCAAATTGTTTTAATAGTAGCCTTTCCAGGACCTGCGTACTACTGTATCTCTATGGGGACATATTGTAGTATACGTTTCTCCAAGTCCCAGACTGCTAGCACAGGTCTAGCTCACATTTCCAGGACCTGTGCACACTCTGCAGGGAGGGCAGGGTGATGGGACATCGTGTACCTCTCTCATGGTTTGTGACAGCTAGCACAGGGCTCGCTCACATTTTTGAGTACCTTTCTCCCTTACTGCTCCCCATGCTGATCTTTTGCCGTCCCTGGAAATGATCGCATACACACCAATTTGTGAATCCCACCTCCTGCTCTGTACCCTTGCGTATTACCCTCCCCAGTTCGTCATTGAACTCATAAGGCCTGACTGGCTACATTATTTTACTATCTATTTTCTCAACTTTTTAAGCGTATCATTTCCCTCGGCTGCATCAGTACTTCAAGTTAGAAGCTAATGGACTATCATCTCCTACGGGTCTGTGACCCAAGTGCCACTGCTTCAATGCACCGTGTATTGCAGAGGTGGCCAACTCCAGTCCCCAAGGGCCACCATCAGGTCAGGTTTTCAGGATAACCCAGCATCAGCACCGGTGGCTGGTTCAGTCCTTGACAGCCACTGATTGAGCCACCTGTGCTGAATCAGGGATGTCCTGAAAACCTGACCGGATGGTGGCCCCTGGGGAATGGAGTTGGACACCTCTGGTGTATTGTTTGCGTGTCTGTGTGACAGGTTTGTAGCTTGTGTCTTTCTTTATATACTCATTTGTTCAAGAACATTCCACTTTCTTAGCCAAATGTAAACTTTTTTTAAAAAAAACATTCCCTCTGTCACTTGTAATCGTCTCTTATCAAAAGGTAATTAATGAATGCGAATTACAGGACAAAATATTTCTGCTTCTGATGCTACAATACGCAAGCTGTAGATGAGGACTTAGCGGGTATTTACACAGCGAGGCAACTAGGTTAGTAATATGCAAGCGGATTACATTTATCACAGACCACAAAACAAATATCCAACTACAGATATAGCAAGACTTACGGCCTCTGTGGGCACGAGAAGTTGCAATGTCGGTGCGCGGCTGAGCCTGGGCTCAATCGCGGCCAAGAAAGCAGTAAGCAACCAGGAGGATTAACTCAGTGAGGCACCCAGCTTCTGAATGGAACCACCCGCAGTGCTAATCCTATGAGGCCAGCCACCAGTCTGTAAGAGCTGCGCAGAGGAGTCCCAGCGAGAAGCAGTGTCTCGCTCAGTCTCCCCCAGCAGCTCTTACAGCAATCCAATGTTTTATTATTTTTATTTTTCTATACTGGATTGAAGCAGGGGATCTCCGGAGGTGAACTACATTAATTTCGATTCTGGGGACCCCATGCTTCAAGAGAAATGGACACCCTTGTTTAAAGCTTCCACGCTGTGCGGCCCCAGCCAGAGAGGCTACCGGCACCCCCTACCTGGGTATATGTCTCCGAAAGCAGGGGGTGCCAAGAGCTGAAATGAATGGGGATTTCCTCCGGAGACACCGTGCCTCAATAAAGTATAGAAAAATAATAAAACATTGGATCGCTGTAAGAGCTGCTTAGAGAGACACAGACAGCTTCTCTCTGGGACTCCTCTTTGCAGCTATTACAGATTGGCTGGCCCAGGACGATTACACTGTGTTAATCCTCCTGGGCCGTAAAATGTACTGCTTTCCGGTGCCACAAGCATGCCACAGATTTCAGACTGTTTGTCTGTGGCCACATAAACAGTAAATCTTATTACATCTGTACGTAAAATATATATATATATTTTTTTTTTAAATGGCCAAGCGCGCTCACTTTCTTTTTGCCGTGGGTCTGCGACCTTAGCCCTTTCGCTGCCAAAAGGGGCGACAATACAGAACTCTGGCAATAGTGAAGGAGTTAAAAACGCTCACAGTACAAGAGTGAAGGCCATGGAAGGTGCTATTAGTGTGAGTTGTTAGCAGTGACACGTAACATGACACTGTGTCTGTTGGCTCAGTCCCACATCCTGTTTGCAAGCCGACAGAGGATTAGGCTGTACCCAGTACACCGTCTCTGCCGATTTGCATGTCCTGTTGCCAACTAAGGCAAAGTGAAAGGCACACAGAGGGACCCTGCAGCCAGTGTCCCTGGGGCTGCACTGGTGCACACGCCTGCGTGTAACAGGTCCTTGCCAAACGGGATAAATGCAGACAAAGCTGGCCTATTAACACACTAAATTATGCAATGTAATCAAGCCTGGGAAGTCCCTCTCTCTTACTAAAAAATGCAATTCCTTAGTAAACTGTATCTCCTTTAAACCTTATTAGCAGTGTTCAGGGTGGTTCTTGACCACCAAGTAAGCTGCCATTTTGAAACACCCCCCCTGGAAAACATGAGCTGGCATTATTTAAAATAAAATACAGGAGTAGCAAAGAAATGTAGAATGGTGCATGTGACCAGCGTGAGAGAGAATAAACAATGGCAATTTGGCTGAGTTAAAGAGCAAATGAAACGGACCCTGTCCAATCTTCATTTTAAATACCCCACTCACCTTGTCTGTATTGCTCAGTTCCGGGTTACTCCTCTCACTGCTCCTCTTGGAGGGCAACTCTTGCATGCTTGCCTGCACAGATCCCAGCTCTCCTGGATCCTTTTCATTGTTCTCCTTTTGTATGGGATTCCCGTCAACTCCAGCCACATCCCTTTTGACCCTTGGCAGAGCCTTTTCTCCCTGCCGTAACCCGTCGGTGCCCTCTGCCATCATCCAGGCCCATTCCATCCAGTCCGGAAGCTCTTGCCGGTCCCTGATCCCTGGCTTGAGGTGTAATTCGTCCCCTGTGGCTCTCACTCTCTTTAAGAACACTAGCAGGGAGTTTGCAGAGTCCAGCCTGGCTGCGGTGCATCCCGGAGGAGTCCTGCAATCAGCGATGATGCAGGTCTTCTCCAGGAGCCAGAAGGCATTGCAGGAGGAGCTCTGACAGCAGGACTTTTGGCAAGAGTGGACAGACTGGGGACCATCCAGCAGCTGTAGGTAGGGGGCAACTCCCCGAGTCCTCAGGCCAAACCCAAAGTGAACCCGACCTCGCTGACACACAGCTCTGCTTTGGCTTGCACCTGGGGAAGAAAACCACAAGAAGCATGCAAGGATTAGAATAATCAATGGTGTTTTCGTAGGGGGAAGAGCTGTTGGAACCCTCACAAAAAAAAAAACATTAATGTACATAGAGAATAGAACTAAATTATTCAGCTGTAAATGAAGAATCGGGGTACAAAAAGTATGTCTCCTTCTCTCCCACTTGGTAGCCAAGCGTCTTTCCTAATCATTTCATTATCACTATATAGAGTTTCTTGTTGATCCCTAAGAAACTGTGCAAGGATTCAGCTCCCCCATAAAATAGCCCTACTAATAATAATTACTATAATAATATAATGAAACCTTTACGTGTGATGGTAAGAAGGGGGCAACTGGCACCACCAAAGATTATTTACAAACCTCGTCACTTGCAATTCTACAGTACGCGCACACACCTCCACTCCAGTGCTGTGGGCTCCTTTCCCTGTACGTGTGATTTTGAGTTGGAGTGGTGATCCCAGACAATTTACATGCACCCTACTAAGCCAAGTAACTATGAGCTTTTCTACTCTCTATCTTGTAATGTCTAGATTGTTTTGAATGCCCCAGACACATATATCTCTCTTTCTAGTAAAGAGCATAAATACTGTTTAAAGGTAATGCAGTGATAAAAAGGTTTAGAGCAGGGGTCTCAAACTCAGTCCTCAAGGGCCACTAACAGACCAGCTTTTAAGGATATCCCTGCTCCAGCACAGGTGGCTCAGTCAAAGAATAGCCATAAAACCTGGCCTGTTGGTGGCCCTTGAGGACTGAGTTTGAGACCCCTGGTTTATAGGCATATTCTAGCTAGTCCAAAGCGGCCACTTTTCACTAATAGAATGGTCTAACTCCAGTGGAACAATGGGATTATGTGGCATAGACATGGAGTTTAATTGAATATACGTTATATAAGAAATAAAATAAAATAAATTGCGTAGGAAGGATTACAGAGCAGAGATACCTTTCTCATGTGCTTTTGTTTGATGCAATATTTGTATTATAATTCCCTATAGTGTAATGTCTATTTTGTAAAGAGCTGCATACATCATTGGCACTATATAGACAAAAACCACATAAAAAACTCTACTCTGTCAGACTTAGCTCAGCTTCCTAAGAGTTAAACCACACGCTCTCTTTACAAGGCATGACCTTGTGACCCTGTGTAAAAGTAATCTGTGCGGTGAGTGTCCTATGTGAAGGTATTGCTGAAGTTATTAGGCTGAGTGGACAGGCACTGTAATTACACTTGAGTAACACCCACTGTTTTATGTCAGCCCCTCTGATCCCATCTACAATTTTCTATCTTCATTGTGACTATAATCAGCAGTGTCACCAGAGACAGAACTGACGGCTTTATGGAGATGGTACACAGGTTTCTACATAGGAAAGGGAAGTACTTGTATATTTTGCACTGCTGTGGCAGGTGTTTATCCACTAGATCATTTGCAGGGTCCATTAAACAAACACCAACCTCAGGACACACACACACGCACACACACACGCACACACACGCACACGCACACACACGCACACACACGCGCTAGGGTTGCCAGGTGTCCAGTATTGAACTGGACTGTCCAGTAAAATGTTAAAGGTAATACTGGACATGTATGTGTCCGATATTACCTCTCTGAACATAGTACCAGCTTGGGCGGCGCGTGATTTCCCTGAGCAGCTTCCTACATTCTGATTGGCTGCTGCTGGGTAATGCAGCCAATCAGGAGGCGGCATCAGGCACCCAGGGGTGGGGTCAATGACAGGAGGAAAGAGCATGGAGCAGAGAGAGGTGTATGTGCGAGCGCGCATGTGGGGCATCTGAGCTTACATGAGCTGCAAGCTCTCACCATTGTGTCCAGTATGTTTGGAGAAGCCACCTGGCAACGGCAAACACACACACACCTTATTTGTAAAGTGCCGACATATTTCGCAGCATGGTACAGTGGGGATACAGCGTGACAACTACATAAACTGAATTACATACAAACAAGGACAGACAAGCGCAAACAGATACAAAAGGCAATAAGGGTCCTGCTCCTGAGAGCTTACAATCTAGAGGGAATAATGGGCACTGTTGGAACAAAAGGTAAGGTGGCTGCACATTGTGGGATGGAATATGCCTCAGGGTGGTGTATGGTCCAGTCGCAGAGCTGGTCCCATTAAGGTTTTGGGAAGAGAATGTTAGGGGGTATCAACATGGGGATTGGTCCAGCCGCACAGCTGATCCCAATAGAGTTAGAGGGGGGCGGGGGGTAGATGTTAGGGGTACGACAGATCAGCTTTCCTTAAAAATGTGAGTTTTTAAATGTCTGGATGCTGGGGTATGGTGCATGGTAAAGAATTCCAGAGAAAGGGTGTAGCACAAGAGATCTTTTAGGCCGGAGTAGAGCTGAGGTAATAAGGCAGGAGGAAAGGCGGATGTCATGGGCAGAGTGGAGGGACGTTTAGGGATATATTTGCGGATGAGGCCTGAGATGTACAGTAAGGAGGGGAGCATCTGAGCTTACATGAGATGCAAGCTAACAGAATTGTTGAAAGCTTGCGAGTCAGAACTAGGGCTTTAAAATTTGATTCTAGAGGATATGGGAACCCAGTGAAGGTATATACATAGTGGAGCAGCAGAAGTGGAGCGATGAGTGAGGTAGATGAGTCTGGCGACACCATTTTGGATGTACTGAAGTTGAGAGGTGGACAAGAGGGAAATGCCAAGATGACCGTTAGGCAGCGGGTTTGGTGTGTTGATGCGATTTTGGTTTTATTGACAGCAAGGGAGAGTCTGGTTGTAGGAGTGACAGTGGAGGGGGGGGGGGGGAGAGATTAATAATTCCTCTTTGGACATGTTAAACTTCAGGTAATGGTTGGACATCCAGAAGATTGCGGATAGACAGTTAGTGACAAGGGACGAGAGAGGGGGAAAGGTCAAGGGAGGAGGTGTAGATTTGGGTGTCATCAGCATAGAGATTATACTGAAAGACAAAGGATTGTATTGGTTCACCAAGAGGTATGGAGTAAGAAGAGCAGATGGCCAAGGACAGAGCTTTGTGGGACTCCAACAGAAAGAGGGAGTGAGGAGGAGACACCAGAGAGGGAAACACTAAAATAGCGGTTGGATAGGTAGGACGTGACCCAGGAGAGGGCTGCGTCACAGAGGCCAATGCAGTGTACGGTGTGCAGAGGAATGGGGTGATCAATAGTGTCGAAGGCAGCAGAAAAATCTAGGAGAATTAGTAAGAAAAAAGGCCCTGAGACGTAGCTGCGAGTAGGTTGTTGGCCACTTTTATTAGTGCTGTCTAAAGGGCGGAAACCAGATTGCAAAGAGTCAAGCAGGGAGTTGAAGAGAAAGTGTGTCAACCGGTTGTATACAAGCCACTCAAGTAGCGTGGAGGCAAATGGGAGGAGAGAAACAGGGCGGTAGTTAGAGAAGGATGTTGGGTCAAGAGAGGGTTTCTTTAGAATGGTCGTGATGATTGCATGTTTAAAGGAAGCTGGGAATGTACCGAAGATTTGGTTAAAAAGGGCGAGTTATGGTGGGACTTAGTGTGCCAGAGAGGGAGGGAAGGAGATGTGAGGGAATAGGATCAAGGGGGCAGACTGTAGGGTGGGATGATGGGGAGGACGGAGGCCTCTTCAGTCACAAGGGAAAATGAGCCGAGGGTGGATTTAGGTGTGCAAAGGGAGGTGGGAGTGGAGCATTACATGAGACGACACCCAAAGACACACTGCACACCAACACATACCATTGCAAAGCACTGCCAACACTGGAAGGGGTTAACCAGCTGTACAGCCGATTATGTATCTCTATATGGATATATACACATTAGAAATATAGGGCTATACAGCACAGATACAAAGGCATGTGTAACAGGTAGCAATTGAAGCAGTATGAGAGGTGACATCTGCCCTGAGAGATTTTACAATCAAAATTGTGTAATGCAACACAATTGCTGTTCTCTCTATTCCTACTGCTTCTGTCAAATACTTTTAAATACTGTTAAATGCGGAGAGATTCACATCAGTGTTGTAGTTGGTATAGATCAGGGGTTGGCAACTCCACTCCACAAGGGCCACAAACAAATCAGTTTTTCAGGATATCCTCGCTTCTGCACAAGTGGCTCAGCTGAAGCCGGGATATCCTGAAAACCTGACCTGTTGATGGCCCTGGAGGACTGGGAGTTGGCCACCACTGGTTTAGATGAAGAGTGAAAAGAGGAAGTGCCACATATGGAGAACGGAGAAATATAGCTACGGACATGTTCGTCAGCAGCGATTTAGAGATAGGAGATAGTGGGTCCCTGTCCATTTGAAGGAGGGTCTTGTGAGGTCTCCATAGTCCAGGTTCTAATTAACGTCTCTGAAGAACACTCATCTTGGCCCATTAAAAAGTTCTCAGAACCTGCAACTGCCCTACCCTTCTCCAGCTCCGACACGGCTACTGTGACTGTAACCGGACTGCGTTTTATCAGGCTTCCACGTCAGAAAATGTCAACACAAACACTTCAACAAGAATGTATCTTTGTACAGTGGTAAAACAACAAGAAGACCGATACAGATCTAGCAGACATTATTGCACCGGTTAACACAATGCATAGCGTAACGCTGGTGCGTTATTCAACTGTAGTGCTATTAAAAACAACGGTTAAGGAGACAATACACTTGTTTAACACATAACCTCGCTGCATCTGTGCATGAAATTTTTAAAGGCGTTATTGCAAAGTTGAGCTTCTAATCTAATGCTGTGGACATGAGGCAAAATGAGTCTGAATTGAAAGTGCCCATGGTTACAAAGACATGTTACTGCAGCCATTGCATCCCTGATCTCAATAAATGCCTGTCTTCCTTGGCAGAGAGAGGGTTAAACCAATCCGAGTGACCCTCCAAGAAGTCTCCATTTGAACCCAAGACTGGGAATTTCGGTGGCAGCAGCAGTGGTGGCGTGGTGCCTAAAGTAGCATCCTGGGGCTACGCTCCCGCGTCCCTGCCCGACGTTGAGGATAACTCAGCAGGATGTGAAGCTGACAGCGGTAGCTTTTGACTCCGCAACAACCCTGTCGCAGCGAATCAGTGAATACGGCCTGCCCGTCACTGCCTGCAAACAGGAGGCTCTGCCGGGCCCCGAGGCCGCCCCTGACCTGATTACACTTCAGATGTCTGGGATGGGTGATAAGAAGAGACAGGGCTGTGTGCGAGTCTGGAAAGCAGGCTGCCCTCACTCTCCAGAGAACAATAACCCCTGCACTGCCAGAAGTGCCAGCAAAAACTGCGGCTTAGTAAGAACGCTGCCTATGAAGTGGGTGAATTTGGTTCTAATCTCCTAGTGACCGTGGCCAAGTCATTATCTCAATAGGCCTCACGCACCCAAATTAGAGGAGATCTTTAGACCAGGGACTTCTAGCATCTGAAAAATTATCTGTACAGCACTGTGTGTGATGTCAGTACAATAGAAAGTAAAATGTATTATGTTCACATCAAACAATAAAAAAAAATTAGTTGATGATGACATATGATGGCACTTCAAGCATCAGCCAATCAGCGTACAGTACATAGCTTGTGTCAGAGAATAGTATGCATTTCACAGCAACAGGAGCAGGAGCAGCAATAATTACCGTGCAATAAATACATTTCTGCAACGTTATCTGCACCCACATGTAAAAGATTTGATTCACTTCCCTGCCAGCGCGGCCTGAAACTCGCAGGAAAACCCGGCTGTCTGAAGACGGGAGGCTCATATTTACTAAGCAGTGATATTTTATAGGGCGCTTCCTGGCACTGGAAGACATCTTGCTTTCAAGTAAATGGGCTGCAGGGCATCTTATGGCGTAGCACCGCTTAGTATTTACAGCCCAAAATGCGCACTATTAATTTATAAGGGAAAAGAAAGAGGAAATGGTTCATATTTCTTCAGTATCCTGATTTATTTATTTATTACATATGTGGGATCTTTAGGTTAACGTTTTGCTTGTTGTGGACACACTGCCCTTTTTCCTGCGAGCTCACATTCACAAACAGTAGGGTGCAGATTTTTGGACTTTTCAGTACAATGCTCGGCACAGAGACGGCAATAGGCGCGATCAGAGACGGGGTTCTTTTGGTCACAGGATATTCCCCGTCTCCCAGAGCATTGCGAGTGACGGTCCCCGGGCTAATGCAACGGAGTTCGAAAGCTTCATACAGAGATCTATCCTCTGTAACACAGTGCTCTCTGGGTTTAATTACTCCTAGACGCGTGTTTGTGTGTGTAACTTGAAATATAAACCTGAATAAATATGCAACACAAATAGGAGGATGGTGCCGTGTTAGCCCACAGAAAAGACAAAGAAAACCAAGTTAGAAATGATACCTTACTTCGCTAACTCGTGGTTAAAGAGTGCAAGCTCTCAGGACCACAAATCTCCCTTCATCAGGCACATTTAATACGGGTAAATGTGCCTGAAGAAGAGATTTCTCTAACAGAGTAGTTTATGTATCAAAGTCTCCCAGGTGCACAAAACATGATTGAATTTATCAATGGAGAAAAATAAATAAATAGCTTTCGGCGGGATTTTTCCAATGATAAATCCGTTGCTAGCATCCGGACCAATTTCTGCCTCCGTGCTGCAGCCGAGAGACTTTGATACATAGCCCCCAGAGTGTATTAGGATGAGAGGTGTTCACCTGCGGCAGAGCAGAGCCCACTCAGGCACGTGAAGGAGTAGAGCAGGAGCAGCCTTTTGATGCATGTCCCCTGCTTCCCTGTGCATCGTTTGGACGTGGGGAGGTAGTCAGCGTCCGGTGAGGCGGTGGGGTGCGTCTCCATGGTCTACCCGTCTGCAGCCTGGAGTCTAGGAGCATGGGGAAATAAAACAGCATGACTTCATTTATTGCAAGATAAATACAATTAAAAAACAGCACATGCAAACTACAATCGAGGTCCCAATGCTCCATAACATGCCTGTCCCTTGAGAGCCAGAAAGGTCGTGCAACACACCGCTTTTCAATATGAGGTGACCTGCTCAATGTGACCAGGCCGTCTTACTTAGACATACACTTTACGCTGTTGGCCTCTTCGGCGGTGGAAGGGTTAACTACCCCAAATGCAAATTTTTCAGTACCCAGGACTTGCTTGAGGTCTGAAAACTAACCACTTTGTATTACAGAGCGAGTCCCAGGTGAATGCCCGTCATTTGGAAATGTAAACATCTCAGATATACAGGGGGGCTCTGCTGTTAGTCTTTGACATGTATCAAAAAACATCAAATAAAGAGATCAAAATTACAGAACGCAGCGTCAAATGACACCCGTTCCATGGCAACAGCGTCATTTGATGCCGACACAACAGGTGAGGGGGGTGCGACCACGTGGGTAGAAGGCAGGGGGGTGCAGCTCTAATAGTTTGCGCACCCTTGTGCTAGGTGATAATGTTGAAAGGCAGGGTTGCTGACCTGTCCAAGACGTGAATGTGCTCACAAGCAACATTTTTATTTGAGAGATAGATAGGATAGATAGATAGATAGGATAGATAGATAGGATAGATAGATAGATAGGATAGATAGGATAGAATAGATAGGATAGAATAGATAGGATAGAATAGATAGGATAGAATAGATAGGATAGAATAGATAGGATAGAATAGATAGGATAGAATAGATAGGATAGAATAGATAGGATAGAATAGATAGGATAGAATAGATAGGATAGATAGGATAGGATAGATAGGATAGGATAGATAGGATAGGATAGATAGGATAGATAGATAGGATAGATAGATAGGATAGATAGATAGGATAGATAGATAGGATAGATAGATAGGATAGATAGATAGGATAGATAGATAGGATAGATAGATAGGATAGATAGATAGGATAGATAGATAGGATAGATAGATAGGATAGATAGATAGAATAGATAGATAGAATAGATAGGATAGAATAGATAGGATAGATAGATAGGATAGATAGATAGGATAGATAGATAGGATAGATAGGATAGATAGGATAGAATAGATAGGATAGATAGATAGGATAGATAGATAGGATAGATAGATTGGATATATAGATAGATTAGATAGATAGATAGATAGATAGATAGATAGATAGATAGATAGATAGATAGATAGATAGAGATTGGATAGATAGAGATTGGATGGATAGATACAGATTGGATGGATAGACAGACATTATTGTGTTTACTATCCATTTTCTCTCCTCGCCACATGCTTCTTTATTAAATCATCCATCATTTTTCTCTATTGGGTAGAATTATTGATGTATAAATCCCCTTTCCCCTTCTTTTACAATGTCCTTTTAACAGAAAATGGACATACAAAGTGACACGGCCCTGATAGCTTTACATTCTTTTTTTTCTATTTCCACCAAAGAGAGAGTAAATGGAGCAATGTGAAGATTAAATATGAATCTGAGAGGTGGTCAACACGTGGAATTAATTGTGTGCATGATACTGAGCACAACGTGGGTTTCCTAGCGAATTAAAACAGGGTATTTGTTCACTCAGTGTTATAATGGGCCGAGAATCTCCTGCACTTCCATTCCCTCTGTGGATTTATCATCTGCAGGTTGTAATCACTGATGTTCCTGTCACTAGGAGGTGGCATGTGCCTTTCTGAATATGGAAATACACGTTAATATAGACGTAATTTGAACGTTAAAAAGTCTAAATTTCGACGTAGAAGCATAGACGTTAAAGACGACTTGAAAAAACTATTCTGACATTTCTCTCCTGGTAGGATGGTCCATGGATACACTACTAGCATTTATCTTTCTCCGGAAAAGAAATCCTTCTCTCCTGCACCCTATTAATACTCTTGATATATATGAAAGATTCTATGCATGTATGGTGTGTATATGTATATATAGAGATAGATAGGATGATTGGTTAACTGACTGATTGATCATGGTAGACAGAGATAGACAAATGTACTGACGGATAAAGATGATAGATAAATGATGAATAGACTATATTGGATAGATACATGCATATTTTATACTAGTTTTGCAGCATGATCTCTCCCATTCCTGTTCTTATCCCAGGAGCTCACATTCAGTTCCTCAGCTTCTCCAGTGAAGCCACTAGGAGGATAGAATAGGATAGATAGGATAGATAGGATAGATAGGATAGATAGATATATTAGATAGATAGGATAGATAGATAGATAGATAGATAGATTAGATAGATAGATTAGATAGATTAGATAGATAGATCTCGGCCCTCTGGCAGCAAAGAGGCTGAACATCGAACGCGTTTTGAAAAAGCTGTTAAAATGGTACATCTGCTTACACAATGTTGTGGACTCTGCGGCTTGTATAATAAATGTTGTTAGGCAGTCTGTAACTTTAAATGAATGCCAGACTCTCCACTTACTTCCAATCAAAGTATTACTAAGCAGCAGCAATTCCATTTTTGACCTCAAAATAATACATCTCCAACAGTCCTACTCCAATATCTGCTCACTAACAGCACTGTACTGTGCTCTGTCTGCTGGTACAGTCAGCACTGTACTGTGCTCTGTCTGCTGGTACAGTCAGCACTGTACTGTGCTCTGTCTGCTGGTACAGTCAGCACTGTACTGTGCTCTGTCTGCTGGTACAGTCAGCACTGTACTGTGCTCTGTCTGCTGGTACAGTCAGCACTGTACTGTGCTCTGTCTGCTGGTACAGTCAGCACTGTACTGTGCTCTGTCTGCTGGTACAGTCAGCACTGTACTGTGCTCTGTCTGCTGGTACAGTCAGCACTGTACTGTGCTCTGTCTGCTGGTACAGTCCAGCACTGGAATCCCGACACAGCTACTATACTGTACAGTACAGTAGCAAACACACAACAGATATTCTGTCCACTGAGCAGGGAGAAAGTCTGGTAACTTGGCTATTTCTTTCTTCTAGATACCAACACTCAGGAATCTGCAACCCCTACAAGGAATTAAAACTAGTGCTGTGTTTCTTGGGTTACATTTGTTTGGGGGTTATTTTAGTTCCTTCACTTTCCTTTTATTTTACCGCTTGTTGAAAAGGTTAAAACCCTGTTTGTTTGCCAAGAAAAACACTATTAATGGAACAATATATCTTTGTCTTCCTCAAATAAATACCATCATCTGTAAAGCAAATATTAGGCTGTTTTGAGAAATAAAAAAAATAGTTCTATTTTTTATTGGGGGGAGGGAAGAGTGGGGGGGGGGGGAAGGGGGCGCTTCTCAAGCAGCTATTTACTCAACCTGTAGCCCACTCTTTCCCTGTTGGAGCCAATAAAGGAGGGTCGGGGGGCTTTGCTTGCGCAAACTCCTGTTCAGCACATTGTCGATCATATTATATAAAATTACTGTCGATACCAGATTTTGTTCTTAGCCGTTACCTCTCCTTTCCTAGTGGCTGATCGGATGCCAGGGAACGCAATTAATAAGGTAAATGATATTAAAATGCTTTTGCTACCGTTTGTTCACTTTGGTCCTTCATGGGACGGCGTATTTAACTCCATTTGCTTCAGAAGGAGCCTGCAACACTGCAAAGCAGGTTTCCCCCTGGTAGGGAAGAGTTTAAAAGTAGTCTCCCCTTTAGTTGCTGGGTGAGAGTGGCTATTGAAATCCTTTTGCTGCCTGAGCCCAGGCGCTTAAACCAGAAAATCACAGCTATTCCACACTTGTTCGCTTGTCCATTTACCGAGACAGAACATGGCTAGTTTGTTTTAAACATCATGCAAAGCATTATAATTTTTTTTTATTAAAATTACACTTACCTGAAGATAGACCTCAACACATTGCTGCTCTGCTAAAAATTGTATTGTATTGTATGTCTTTATTTATATAGCGCTTCACAGTAGTAATACATGTGGTAATCAAATAAATAACAGATAATATAAATAACAGATCATGGGAATAAGTGCTTTAGACATAAAAGTAAGATTAAGGAAGAGGCGTCCCTGCCCCGAGGAGCTTACAGTCTAGCTATTATTAATGTAATTATTTATTACTCAATGTAAGTTTGCCACTGTATCAGTGAGACTGTGGAGCTGCCATTTCTCCTCTCAGAATCTCTGCGGGTATCACCCTCACTACTTATTGCCTCTGCTCCCCAAGTGAGGGCAGCGAGCTGTGCAGACTGGGATTAAAGCTTCAGATCATTCTGTTTGCCATGTTTCATCCTAGCAAATGTTTTATTATTTGAGGAACGTGTTCAGCATTAAAAAAAGGTGCAATCCGCGCCCAGCCAAAAAAACATTGCTTTGTAAACAATTTAACAATGTAACTGGCTTCATGAAACTAATTTGACTGTGCTAAAAGCAAATGTTTGGCATCTCGTTTCCCTGGGAATAAATCACCAGTTGCATTTCTTTACGGCCTCTGTATGGGGGAGTGTTTTTGTCAATCAAGTGTGTTTCCTTCACCCTTAGGCTGGTTCTATAGTCCGGGCGCGCGCCCGGTAGTTTTGGTTGGCGGAGGTTAGTCAGCCATTCTATAATGGTGCCGCGTGCCCGCACAGCAGGGAGAGTGGAACCAGCCGACAGGGGGGAAGATGAGTAAAAGAATGAATTTGCGCTGCTACCGCCGCTGAAAATGTAAGTATATGTGTGTATATACACAATGTTATTAAAAAAATTATTAAAGGATTTATTTGAAAAGTTATTTAAACACACACGTCATACACTCACGCACAGTATACACACAAAACGTGTGCGGCATGTGCACGAGCTTTCGCACAGGTACGCGTGCGCGCACGGCCGCACACAGTATAGCTGGCGACGCGACCGATGATGTCACCCGTCGTCACCAGCGAAAGTTGTAATTGGATTTTCCGCGACTGTCGCCAATGATGTCCCCAAAAGGGGGCGGGCCGCAGTCTCTGATTGGTTTAGAGACAGTCACATGTGGCGACCCGGCTACCAAATTTTTTGCTGCTTCGTCGCTGTCGCGCTTACTATAAGCGCTGGCGACGGAGTCAATTTATTTGTTTTCGAGCGACGTCGCAATGCACTATAAGCACAGCCTTAGCTCACCATGTCCTTAGCAGAGAGGCGATGAGAGGGGGACAGAGCTCGGGGGAGGCTTTGCCTGTGCAAAATGTTGATGCACACATGGACGACACACAAAAGGGGTCTTCCAGAGGAAATAAACCCCCCCGCTCCCTTCCCCCAATTCTCATCGGGTTTACAAAATGATTCAAATATACTTATACTGTAGTGGTCAGATTTTTATAAAAATAGCACAAACTGCAGTTAGTGCACTTTGGTCCTAGGAGGGACTGTCCCTTTTAAAGTGCAGTAGCAAGGTTGAGTATTAAATGATTAGCGCCCAGCCCGGGAAAGCCTGACATGTTCCAGAGTTCAATCTGTGACACACTGATTCTTGACGTTACAGAGCAACGTCCAGTGCCGAGTACCTTCTCTTTATTGCACCCGCAGCACAACCCGCAGGAACTGAAGATTCTCCACACAAAGCATCTTGTTACAGGTGTCCCAAGCCTTTTCACCAAACAGGCATGTGGGTTTAGGGAGGATTATATTGCTCGTAAAGTTAAAAAACAAACAAAAAAACAACACACATGCATTAACCCCTTTCCTGCCAGAGGGGCCAACAACCAATTGTCCATTGTTAACCTCTTAAATTCAACGCAACGTTTTCTATATATGGTTATAGAGCAATGGGGTTCAGATGTCACCATTTAACCCTTTAAAGTGCTAAAGGGGCCACGGCCCCTCAGGGGGTCACGTACGCTTCTCTGAAGCGATTAACCCATTTCCTAAACATTGATTTGGACAGGTGCAGGAGCCGTGTTAAAGGCCCCGATACAGTTCAGTAGTTACTAGTTAAATAGGCGATGACAACCTCTGTTAAATACTAAACAAGTGAGCGTACATCAGATTAGCTGGACAGCTTTTGGTGCCGCTTGAAAGTAAATATTTGCGAAACGATGGAAAATATGGCGACGTGCAGGAGAAGCCGGGTGTTGGGGGACAAAACAGAAAACGTATCGGCTTGTGCCCAGGGCAGCTGCTGATCTGAGTACACTTACACAAACCAAATAATGAGCAATTATTATTTTTTTAACCTTATCGTCTGCCGTGCCACAGTTGACGGATAAGCGGTTCTATCGGTTCAACAGCAAATAGGTGTCAATGCCCGTAGGCATATGTACAGAGTATAGGTTGGTTATCTTGAAAACATGGCGTGGCTTGACTTATTACAGGCATGAGATCAACTACAGATGTAGCCAACGTCGTTAATCCGGCTGGCGTGTCACAGCGGGAGACACAGCGCAGAAGCGGGAGAAGTGACTCTTGTTTTGAATCAACCCTGTGCGGGAAACAGCTGGGGCTATAGCGCTAGTTCACCCCCAAGAGCGCACCATCGGCTGCAATAATGTTGGCTACATCTGTATCTTGACACATCTGTTATTTAACCCTTTGGGTGCCCCAGGACATAGTGGATACGTCATGCAGGGAAATGGAAGAGGACTCCTCTTCTGTCTACGGATTAAGCGATGCCGCGATCACGCCTTGCAATTTGCCGAAGGAGCTGTGGCTCCTGCAGTCACCAAAGACTTAAGGCAAAATACCGGGTATATAAAAACAGGCTGGGCGATGGTTCTCAAGGGAACAGGCCTCGGGCACCTTTCTTTGGGGAAAAACAGCAAGAAATAACACGTAGGAATGATGCATTTATGATGATGACGACCTGGGAGCTCAGAGACCACCGGCTACCAGTTTAGCATAGATTTGTTGAAGTAACACGGCTGTTGACGTTTTGACATTGCCGACTAGCAATATGTGACGTCATAGTAACGAGACCGTCATGCGGTCGGTCTGAGATTCGGCTGTGATTACCGGAGCTCCAGAGTGGATTTTTGATGAGTGCCAACGTTTTGGCCGTTTTGCGAGTGCAAAGAAGCACATTTATTTAGATCCTTTATATCTTTTGCATGAAATACTAAACTATGGAGGTTGTGTTTCTGTTGGTTTTTCTGATTAGGCATGGGCTAATACTGGGCTGGGATACCGACAGAGGGAGTAATGCTTTTACTACCATGTTTCCATATAAATACTGTACATTTCTTTGCTCAGGGTTCTGGCAGCTTTTTGAAGTGAAACTTCTTTTTTTTGTTTCAAATATTTTTTATTAGGCATACTTACATTGAACAGACATGGTATTTTATCCTTAGCCTAATACAGAGGTTTTCTTTTTAACATAAAGGAGATAGGGTAGAATAGAGCAGACCTTCGCCTCTTTGGGCGAGGCCTTTGATCCACTTGGTGGACCGAAGGAAGAGAGATGAGAAAAGGAGCAGAAAAAGCGAGGGAGGGACGAGGCAAGGGGGGGAGGGAAGGGGAATAGGAGGCGGGGGAGTGACCGGGTAGATGGGGTGCCTCCCAACCCCACCACCAGATACTAACATAGCATCCATCGTCTCTGCGGCCCGAGTCGCCTCCTCTTGTCTTTACCTAGTTTGTAATATCAGCCATGGTTCCCATGTTTTATAACAGGCTGCTGAAGATCTTTTTAGAAAAGCCGTCAACTTTTCCATGAGCATTACCTCATTAATCCTTTTTTTTTTATCATTTGCTTGGAGGGGGTGATACCTTCCTCCAAGAGGCTGCCACTGCGCACCTGGAGATTAATTTCCTTACTGGTCGGTCAATGTTCTCCATTGGCCTAGCCAGCAAGTAGGTCAGTGGATCAATGCGTATTGTGAGGTCCGTGACCTCTTTTATTATAGTTTGTATAGTAAGCCAATATTTCTGAATCTCTGGACATGTCCACCAAATGTGGGCCATGTCTCCCTTTTGTCCACAGCCTCTCCAACACAAATCAGAGGCCAGAGGGTAGATTTGTCTTATTCTCACTGGAGTAAGATACCAATGGAATAGTATTTTGTAAATATTTTCTTTTGTAGTGGTACATATGGAAGTTCCTGAGGCCGATTCCCATATATCTGCCCAATCCTCTCTGTCTATAACTATATTCAATTCAGCTGCCCATTTGAGCATATACTCATGGGCAGGAGGGTCTGCTGATATCTCCATTTCAGCGTAGATTTTAGTTATTAGACCTTTTTGATGAGCACTGTTACGGCACAGCTTCTCAATGTTGGTGAGAGAGGGGAATTCTAATGTCGGGGGTAGTTTCTGTGTAAAATGCCAAATTTGGAGATATCTGAACGTGTCCAATTCAGGAATTTCGTATTTAGTTCGTAGTCCCTGGTAACTCAGGAACTTTCCTAGGCTCAATAGATCGTCGACTGCCCCGATACCTCTTAGTTTGAATTGGTCGAATTGTTTAGATTCACAACCAGGGGGGAATTTGGGGTTATTGAAAATTGGGGTGAGTTGCGAATTAGCGGTTGTGAGCTTGATTTTGAGTTTGGATTTCATGCAGACCTCCCAAGTATGCCTCATCGCTCCTAATTTGAATTTATGTGATTGCATGTCTCCTCTGTTCAGGGTCCAAAGGCATGTTGGCAGAGAAGGCGTTCTGGCATAGTGTGACTCTATATCTAGCAAGCAATATTGACCCGGGTTGGCATTCCAAACCACCACTTGTCTTAATTGAGTAGCTTGATAATATCTTGCAATATCTGGGTCTCCCAGGCCTCCTCTCGCTCTTGATGTGATCAGAACTGATCTAGCAACTCTGGGTCTTTTGCCCTGCCATATAAAATGAAACAGCCTTTTCTGGATGTTTTTCAGTTCCGAGCAGGTTACATGGACCGGGAGTGTCTGGAAAAAGTATAATAATCTGGGGAGTATATTCATTTTGACCGAGATCATTCTCCCGATCCATGAGATTTGGTAACCTTCCCACTTATCCAAATCGTTTTTGATTTTCCTGAAAAGGGCCGGGTAATTGTGTTGATATAGAGAATGGTAGTTCCTTGATACATTTACTCCCAAATACTTAATGTATGAGGAACTCCATCTGTAATTGAAATTTAATTTTAGTAGTTTCACCTCAGGCTCTGGTAAGTTTAGGTTTAGGGCTTCGGATTTATCATTATTGATTTTATATCATGATATTTTGCCAAAGTCCAATAATTTTCTTTGAAGGTTGGGAAGGGACGTTTGAGGTAGAGAAAGAGTTAAAATAATATCGTCGGCAAACAAGGATATCTATAGTTTATATTCCCAATTTCTATGCCCTGGAAATTTATATTTTCTCATATTTTGGATGCTAGAGGTGCTATAGTCAGAGCGAAGAGGAGGGGGGATAGGGGGCAACCCTGCCTCGTACCATTATTGATACTAAACCGCTGTGCGTTGCCCCCTGGTAGCTTAACCATAGCCGATGGGTTATGATAAAGCATACGGACACCCTCCAGATATGCGTCCTTGAAGCCAAACTTTCGTAGAGTATTGTCTAGAAACGACCAATCAATCCTATCAAACGCCTTCTCTGCGTCCAAACTTAACAGGACTGCCCTAGTTTCTGTGAGGTGCACATGATCGACTATATTAATTATTTTGCGGGTATTGTCTGAGGCTTGTCTGCCCGCGACAAATCCGACTTGGTCAGTATTTATTAATCTGGGTAATATGGGACTCAGCCTATTTGCCAAAATGTTACTGTATAATTTGAGGTCATTGTTTAAGAGGGAGATTGGACGATAACTTCCACATTGCATCGGGTCTCTTTCATTTTTATGAATGATAGCTAGGTTAACTAGGGACATTGACGACGAGATCGGGTTGCCTTCCATAAAGAAATTAAACATTTTTAGAAGATGGGTAGAAATCTCTTATAATAAACATTGGTGAATCCATCAGGGCCGGGTGATTTGGACACTTTCAAAGTGCTGACAGCTTCTGCCAACTCCTCTTTTGAAATTTTAGCATTAAGTATAGAATTTTCCTCTTCGGTCAATGAGGGAGCATCAAGTATAGAATTTGAAGTGAAACTTCTTTAGCGACGTTCATGTGTTTACTTGAGATGGAAGTCAGTGGTGACGGAAGTGACGTCACTGCTGGCAGATGAGGCCGTCAGTGTTGCCAGCTGCCAGCAGGAATCACTAGAGGAGGAAGGCAGCGACACACACACACACCGCATCCCCCGAACACCCCCCCCCCAGCGAGTGAGCCGCCGAACAACCCCCCCCACCCAGTGAGCCGCCCCAGCTAAGCAACCCTTCCGCCCGTCCCCGCAGTGAGTGAGCCGACGCCGAGCAACCATCCCGCCCACTCCCCCAGTGAGCCGCCGTGCAACCCTCCCGTCCCCCCCAGCGAGTGAGCCGCCGCGCAACATTCCCGCCCCCCCCGCAGTGAGCTGCCACGTGCAACCCTTCAGCCCCCCAGTTAGCCGCCGCCGTGCAACCCTCCCGCCCACCGTGAGCCGCTGCCGGGCAACCCTCCCACCTCCCCAGTGAGCCGCCGCCGTGCAACTCTCCCGCCTGCCTGCCCCCCCCAGTGAGCCGCCGATAGTAGCTAAAACACACGTTCTATGTCAAACTTTTTTGCGTTTTGGCACTGAAATTGTGTTTTGATTATTAATTAAAAACATCACCATTACAAATACATTTTTTGTGACAAAACAGTGACAAAAGACCAAGAAGTTTCACTTAAAATGTGCGTGATCAGCACACACACAACTTTTTTCCCTACAGAAACATGACTGCTGAATAACCAACTAAGGATGTGCAACTCAGCAAGTTTCGCTTTGTCGATGTTACGATTGAACTTTCCAAAAAGTTTGAAAAACCTGCAAAACTTTTGGCCCAAAATTCACAGTAAAAAAAAAAAAAGAAAGAAAAGTAACACATTTTGAAAGTGGTGTAATAGGAGCCTTAAACAACATATTTGTGTAAAGTTCCATTGAATTTCAAATGTGTTCAAAATTAAATCAAACTCGCAATGCCTATTGTTTTGTGCACCAAGAGGACTTTTTGCAAACTTTTGGATCGTAGCAAACTTTTTCGCTTGACGAAAAAAAGTCAAAATTGCAAATGGTCGCCAACGTGTGTGCAAATTTGACACGTTTCTACCACTGGCCATTTAAACTTCACTACAACACATTATTTGACTCCCAATCCTTCCATACACTATATTAAATTATGAACTAGGTCTTCCAATGCCCATTGCCTGCTACCACTCATTCAATCTCCTTTCAAAACACCACTACTAAGGGACAGGATTTCTAACACACAACTGCTTATTACTCTGGATATAAGGGCAGTAGCGGTGAACACAGTACAAAGTCATCATGACCGAATTAGTAGTAGTTGAACTGTTAACACATTGAGTGCCGGAAGTACTGCCCCTCCAGCATTCGCACTCGCAGTCATGTGATCGCTTCATCATGGATGACAGAACTGAAGGAGTAATCCCTCTTCTGTCCATCAAATTGCATCCTGAACTCCACAGGACGCGATCTCCGCTAAGAGAATGAGCATTGTTTTTTTGGGATGTAGCTACTACGTCGTAGTAGCTACGACCTGGGGTACTCAAAGAATTAAAACAGCAATACCCCCAGAAGCCGTTAAATGTAACTCATATATACAGCTGAACCCTGTTATAACGCGGTCCTTGGGGTCCACAGAATGAGACCGCATTATAACCGGGATCCCGTTATAAAATTTCGCCATGCGGGGGGGGTGGGGGGGGGGGGGGGGAATGGAGATATTTTTAAATCGAGAGTCACGCTCAGACCGTGTTATAAGCGGATCCGCGTTGTAGCGGATCGAGCTATAACGGGATTGAGCTGTAGTATGTTGCCATCTGAGCATATGAAAAAAAAAAATTATATACAGTATATCACTGCTGCCAATGATCTTCAAGGTACTGCGGTTGCAAGCCTCTCTTCTCCATGTTACTCCAACAATTTTTCTGATTTCATCATCCCATCTTACTTTTGCTCGTCGTCTTGGTCTTTTAATCTCGAGTACCATATTTGTCCAACAATGGTCATTTCTTCTTGCGATATGTCTGGCCCACTGCCATTTAAATGTATTCCCCCTTGTGATGTCACAGACTTTTGTACACACACACACACACACACACACACACACACACACACACACACACCATGCTTTCCCTCTCTCTAGCAGTGATTCCCACGTGGAACCCTGGGGCTCCTTGAAGCAGTCTCAGGGGTTCCTCCTACGGACCACAGACCCCCCCCACCCCCAGGGTGTTTTTTTTGGTATGTATTTTGTACGGTGGATTGAGTGAGAGTGGGGTAATTGACGGAAGTTAGGAGCGAGTGAGATAAGAGGGGGGCGGGAGGGAGTGAGTGAGGAAAAGAGGGAGTAAGAGTGAGACGCAAAGGATAACTACATGCGAGGTGGGAGGGGGGAGAGTTAGTGACATGGATGGGAGAAAAATATATGGATAGATTGTGGGAAATAGAGGCGGCTCGTGAGGTGTGAAATGTTGTGACTGACCCCTGTCGAACCTATTATGCGTCAGTCAGATAGGGGTTCCCCGAGATTTTTCGAAATACTTCAAGGGTTCCTCCAAACAAAAAAGGATGGGAATCACTGCTCTAGCATCTGAGGTTACCATGGTAACCTTTAGACTGCACTGGAGAGACCTGAATTTTAACCTTCCAGACACATAATATTTCAAAAGCTTATGAGAGAGGAATAGAGAAGAGGAGAAAGAAAATAAATAAACCAGCATTGGAAAGTAATTTAAAAAAAATGCAAAAAACAAAAATGGCTATCAGCGCAGACTGCTGCTGCAAATTAAGGGGGAAAAAAAACAAAAACAGGATTGGGCACTACAAATGCATTGAGGCAGCAACTTTCATTTTACAGTGTAATGTTTTCAAAAGAAGTTAAAAATGTTACACCCTGAACATAAAATGCTGCTGAATAAATTAATACATGCTTATTCATAGAGTTCTAGTAACAGTATTGTTCCTGGAAAATTGCAGTTTGTGATATCATTTGCATATGCTGTTTTAGGGGGAATTGTAATATTGATATGTTATAATATCATGGACGTGGCATTTGACATTAGGAAATACGCAGGATTTTAAACTGTTGGGTCACATTACTTATTATTAACGCCATAGTCAGCAGGAGCGCTGCCCTATTAACTAGCTTTGTAGCTTCTTGCATGCTATATAAAACCTACCTAAAGAGCTAATTACTTTATCCGCCTAGCGGGCATGGAAGGCTTATGGCTTTGCTAAGAATTGAAATGCAAAGCTCTGAGAGTTCCAATCAGTTTACACTTCCTGCACTGCAGACATTTCAGATGAAATCATTGTGATACGCAACGGTATATATCAGAATAGGGATCTGGATATTTGTACGGGATTACTCCAACTCATTTTATTATTATTTACTTCAGGCCGAGCGTTCATCTGTGTCACCTGATCTTTTTATGTTCACCTGATCTTTTTATGTTATTAGTACAATTAGACTTTTTTTTCCTCAGAAATGGGCAATTAAAGTTTTTTTCTAATGTTCTTAAAAACAAAAAGGAGGGAGTTTTCGGCTGCATAATTACACCAGTGTTTTGATTCAGAGTTTGTGGAACATATGCTTCTAGCCTCTCCCCTTATTTACACAGTGTTGTAAACTTCTCTGTCATGCGTGAAAACATTTTACATTAGGAAGATTCCTGTGAGGATATTTTCTGAAAATTGAATTGCAAAAGCAGGAGCTTAGATAGGCAGCATCACTAAAGACCGCAAATACGTGGATATACACACACTCACACACTCACACACTCACACACTCACACACTCACACACTCACACACTCACACACTCACACACTCACACACTCACACACTCACACACTCACACACTCACACACTTTAGTGGTACAAATAGTTATTGAACAAATCCAGGATTTTGATCAGTTTATTTCTGAATCCTCATTTCTAATTAAAAAAAAAAACAAAAAAAACCTGTGAAACCTAAAACAAATAGTACATCAACCCAACTTGCTAGATAACGTATGTTTAGCACTATGAAAAGGATTAATTACAATGTAGCAGAGATATAAGCGACATTATCCCATGAGTGGTGTAAATACTCTAAAACAAAAGCAAAGCCAACTTCACTAACGTGGAAACAACATTTGATAGGTACAAATCACAGCATCAACTACCCACATATTTAGTGACTCTGCAGATTGGGAGATTGTATTAGGCAAATCTACCACATATGCTTATCTATGGTATGTGTGCGAGAAAACAAAGATACATACATGTTGTCCTACAGCACATTTTGAGACACCATTGATCTTCATTAAATCAGATGAGACCTTTATAAAGACATAGTTAAAATATTTAACATTACTCGGATTATAAAAAAAAACTATTACGCCTAAGAGCAAACCCCAGGGTCAGCAGCTCTATGTAAGAAGTGGGTGCACAGCTTGAGCTCAGACAGCAAACCTTGCTGCTTATATTGTAAGTTCTTGGGGGGCATTATTGTGTTACAGGCACCTTAGGCAGTGAAGGGGTTAAACTCTTACCTGAATCATGTCAGCTGGTCTCTCCCAGAAACATTTGGCTCCAGTGAAGGTGGCAGCGGGATCTCTACCCCCAGTAGGTGCAGGGAGACAGGATAGGGGAGTTTCAGGGCAGGTTTCTGCCTTCTTGAGGTCTCTTGCTCTCCTCCCTGGAGATTCTTCTCTTTGCTCTGGAAGAGGGAGGAGAGAGAGTGTCACCTCCCCCCTGTGACAGTCAGGAGCAGGTGCAGCCTGGGGATAAAAAGGTGTGCACTAGGCACAGCATAAACCTCTCTATACCAGCCACGAACAGGGCATATAACCTCTCTATACCAGCCACGAACAGGGCATACAACCTCTCTATACCAGCCACAAACAGGGCATACTACCTCTCTATACCAGCC